>NC_061824.1:39078221-39083221 GCF_019202785.1 Penaeus chinensis
GTTATTCCATATTTGTCACTTCTTATTACTTCCCATTTATCACATAACTGTCATTCATTATTTGTTATTTCTAATCCTTCCCCATTTATCACTTATCAGTTATTTCTTATTATTCCTCATTCGTTCGTCTTTAAGCTGTGAGTCCTACGGATGAGTCTATAAACGTCTGCTTTTGGCTCACTGACTCCCACGAATCACCTTCATCCACACCGACTCCCGTGTCCTGTGGAGTTGGATGAGTGGTTGCTTGTCTGTGGCTTGCAAAGAGGATGAGTTTGGTGAAGGCATAATTCATTGGGAGGATTAATAACCCTTTTGCTTGCGAGCGCTTTGTCGTGCCTGTGACCCCAATCGGGCGGGAATGCGCGGCGCGACTCGTTAATCACTCGCGGCGTGGCCTGTTGGTGTGCGTGGAGGTCGGTGTACATACGGATTAATGTGTACATGTGTGTGTGTACATTGTGTGTGTGTGTGTGTGTGTGTGTGTGTGTGTGTGTGTGTGTGTGTGTGTGTGTAATTGTGTGTGTGTGTGTGCGCGCGCGCGCGCGCGTGGGTGTGTGTCTGTGTGTGTGTGTGTGTGTGTGTGTGTGTGTGCGTGTGTCTTTGGAAGTATGCTTGTATGTAGTATGTATGCATGCTTGTATGTATGTACATGAATGTATGCACACATGTATATATAAAGTGTGTATATGTGTATGACATTTTTTTTATGTATGGGTATGTATGTATATATTGCCTGTCTTATTGTATGCATGTATATGTATGTATATATCAATGTACGTATAAACGTGTGTGTGAAAGGGTGTGCATATACATACATATTACTCTTATACACCAAACTTGAGCAATTTCCTCAATTTGCTAATCAGTTGTTTTAAGATACTACTAACCAGCATGCTATTTAACACACAGGTCATAAACGAAGCACACTTAGACACTCATTCATAAAACAGAATCCCAGAGAAATACGTCAAGAACAAGCATCTCCCTCGATATCAGACAGATAGTTTTGCCAAAGAAAAAAAAGGTTTAGATTGCTTTGAAAAAATAAAAAGAATAATAGTAAAAAAAAAATCTCCACGTGTTACCGGTAAAATATCCAATATTCGTGGTGCAGAATGTTGTATTTGGGGGAATAAATTGCGGCTTCCATAAGGCTTACTTTCCCCACATAGATTATGGGACTTTGAGCCATCGCGTCCGTCCGTCTGGGCTCGCGCGGGGTCATGCGAACCAAAGAGAGAGAAATAGAACGAAAGGGAAATAGAGCGAGAGAGAAATAGAGCGAGAGAGAAATAGGACGAAAGAGAGAGAAATATATCGAAAAAGAGAGAAACAGAATGAAAGAGAGAAACAAAAAGAGAGAAGTAGAATAAAATAGACAAATAACGAAAGAGAGAAAGGAAGCAGAACGAAAGAGAGAGGAGCAGAACAGAAGAGATAGAACAGTATGAAAGAGAGAAACAACGAAAGAGAGACATAAAGAGAAAGAGTTAATGCTGAAAGAAGGGGAATGGGAGACACGCTAATTGAAATAGAAAATGCCGGTACGAAGATAGAAATAGGCGGATTTGCAGAATAATGGTGGTAATGGGAGATAAAAGACGGTGATAATGGAGAGAAAGAGACGAAAAGGATATCAAATGAGAAACCGCGTTAGGGAACATAATGAATTCACGTGATGTTTGTATAATGATGTTGGTGATAATAATTATAATGAGGATTCTTATAATATTGGCATTAATAGAGATGATCACGATAATAATGATGATAGTATTAATAATAATAATTCAATAATGATAATAACATTGATAATGCTAATACTACTACTACTACTACTACTACTAACAATACTAATAGTAATAGCAATAACACTAATAATTAGAACAAAGCTAACAACGATAATAAATGACAAAAATACAAAATAATGCAAAAAATAGACAACAAAACAATTAAAATAACAATGACAATAAAAAAACAACACCAGTGCGCTCTTTCACGCTACACGCGCATCGTGGGGGGGGGGGGGGTGAGGGGGGGACAAAGTGCTAACCCACCTTCGGGCTTGAGTGAGTCTGTCGGGCGGTTTTGTGGGGCTTCCTGACGGCCCTCTCGCCTCTATCGCACGCTTTGGGCACTGAACTCCGAAGGAATTGGGTTTTTTCTATAAATGCGGCGTTGACTTTCATCCGTGGTATCTGAGTGCGTTTAGGTTCGTAACTCCTGTGCGTTCGTGTTTGATTTTTTTGCTTGTGCTCGTTATCCCTGCCCGTTCGTATTTGTCTATTTGCTTTGTTGTTGTTGGTGTATTTGCATTCGTGTTACTGTTTTTCTTTTCTCTCTCGCTGTTTGGTTGTCTAAGTGTATCTGTGTGTCTGTTTATTTTTATTTGTCTTTTAGT
This sequence comes from Penaeus chinensis, assembly GCF_019202785.1. Classification (NCBI taxonomy): domain Eukaryota; kingdom Metazoa; phylum Arthropoda; class Malacostraca; order Decapoda; family Penaeidae; genus Penaeus; species Penaeus chinensis. The sequence goes on from NC_061824.1 coordinate 39,080,623, forward strand.
TAAATGACTGGCTCCAGTTTCTTTCTCTTTCTATCTGTCTGTCTATCTATTTGTTATCTATTTACCCATTCTCTCTCTCTCTCTCTCTCTCTCTTTCTTTCTCTCTCTCCCTTTTCTCTCTCTCCCCCTCCACCCTCCCCTTCTCTCTTTCTCCATCTATTTATTTGCCTGTCTATCTACCTACCTATTTGTATATATTTACGTATCTGCAGATACACAGACAGACAGACAGATGCATTTATGAGTATTGTCACGCCCCATCATTATGTTCCCTCCCTGTGTCAAGAGTATCTCACAGTAACACAAATAGATGGATGTATAGATAAGCAGGTAAACAAATCAATGAACAAGAGCGAAAAAAAAGCGTGAAACCTTGCAATGAAACGTAGACATTTTCTTGTACTTGTTCGTATGTCTTTTTTGTTTTTTAGCAAGTCTTATCTGTCTTCTATTTATCTGATAGCGAGGGAGTTCATCAGTTACATGCAGATCGTAGAGAAGAGGGAAGTAACGGCCTTCATGCCTATTAAGCTGTGATGTATGAATGGGAGAGATTTAATGGCAAGAAGCGTGTGGAAAAATTGGATGGTGTTCTGAATTTGAACAAAATATGGTAATAACAAAGACACTGATAAAATAGCAGTATCGACAACAGTAAGGAGGAAAGAAAGAGAAACATCAAGTGATGGTGGAAAAAACAACAGCAAAGACCGGCAGACAGAATATAAAAGAGAGACAGAGACAGACAGACAGATAGACAGACGGAGGAGAGAGACAGACAGACAAACAGAAGGAGAGAGAGAGAGATAGAGAGATAGAGAGAGAGAGAGAGAGAGAGAGAGAGAGAGAGAGAGAGAGAGAGAGAGAGAGAGAGAGAGAGAGAGACGGACAGACAGACAGGTCTTGAGAGGTTAGAGAGACAGAGACATCATTAAAAAAGGTAACATGAACGACAGAGCAAAAATTCTTAACAAAAACAGCATCAGCATCAATATAATCAGAAGCAACAATAATGAAAAAGCATAAAGGAATGAAAAACGTAGTAGCCTTTTATGAAGATTAAAAAAGGCAATATTACAAAATCTCTACGAAATGAACTCGTGCCATGAAGATTATTTACATAATTAAACATTGATATTGGAAGAGAAAAAAAAAATAAAGAAGAAGAGGAATGATTAAAGAGTATAATAAAGATGGGATAATAATGATAGGAATATGAAAGCGTATGATAAGTGATAATGACGATGAAAAGGGATTATGTGAATAGGATAGAATAGAATAAAGATTAGGAATGGGATAAACTGTGATAATGATTTTTTTAAATGATTTTTTTTAGAGAAATGTGAATACTAAAGCCAATATTGATAATGGCAATGATAATGATGTGGAAATATAAACTCACAACAAAGACGAAGATAATAATAATGGCAACGGGATAAGAAGATGATAAGAAGAGAGATAGCTCAGAATAACGACAGGAATAATGGAGACAAGATGTTAATCATTTTCGTTTCTAAGGATCCATTTTAATCTTCTTTCGAGACGAACGAGTGATTTTGGGCAGAAAATGTTCGTCCATTAGCTCATGCAACCCGAAAATAATGACAAAGATAATGTGGGAGAACGAGAAAGGGTTCAATTAAGAAAGAGAAGTGAAGAGAAAATAGATGAAAGGAAAGTTTTGGGGAGAAGAGAACGAGAGAGAGAAGGGAAGAGAAAGAGATGGAGAGAAAAACAAGAGAGAAGAGAAGAGAAAGAGAGGGAAAGAAAGAACGAGAGAAAGAGAGAGAGAGAGAAGAAAAAAGAAGAAAAGGAAAATTTAGAAAGAAAATACAAAATAAGAGAAAAAGAAAACGAAATTAACACGAAGAGATAAGGAAGACAAATTGCTAAAACAGAAGAGAAGTAAACTAAAAAGGAAGAATAAAGTTTAGAAGAAAAAAGTAAAAGTTAAAAATGAGAATACGAAGTAAACGGTAAAAAAATAACGAAAATAAAACAAAAAAAAAGATTGAGAACGATAAAGAAGAAAAACACAAAGAACGACTTAAAGTGAAGAGGAAGAAGAAGAGGAAAAAAAGAAGAAAAAAGAAGAACACTTGGAAATGAAAGATTAAAAATGAAGATATATAGCGAAGAAGAAGGAGACAGAGAAAGATTAAAAACGGGATGAAAGGCATCTCAGGAACGTGTCATGCAATAACGAAGCAATAAACAAAGGGAATGGCTTAGTAATGCGAGTGATTTATCCTTTGGTTTTGCGAAAAAATTATGTCATTATCTCCTGTGTTGGGGGAGGGAGGGAGGGAGGGAGGGGGGGGGGGGAGGAGGAAGGGAGGGAGTGGGGGGCTAGGAGGAAGGGAAGGGAAGGGTGGAGGGGGGAGGGAGGGAGAGAGAGAGAGGGAGGGAGGGAGGGAGGGGAGGGGAGGGGAGGGGAGGGGAGGGGTTAAGTTGGAAGGAGAGGGAGAGAGGAGGAGGGAAGGATGGAGGGCGTGGGGGAGGGGGAAGAACGGGAAAGAGGGAGAGGGGGGATTGAGGGGAAGGGGGGGAAGAGGAGTAGTAGAAGAAGAAGGAGGAGGAGGAGGAAAAGAAGATACGA
>NC_061824.1:39088221-39095721 GCF_019202785.1 Penaeus chinensis
TCCCCCCTTCCCTCCCTCCCTCCCTCCCTTCCCACCACCTCTCTCTCTCTCTCCCTTCCCCACCCTTCCTCCCCCCTTTCCCACCCTCCCTACCTCCCCCCTTCCCTCCCTCCCTCCCTCCCTTCCACCACCTCTCTCTCTCTCCCCCCTTCCCTCCCTCCCTACCTCCCTTCTCCCCACCTCTCTCTCTCCCTCTCTCTGTCTTGGAGAAGCCCTGAGCCTGAGGCAAGGTAACAGATGATGCTGGCATATTAATCGTTGTTTGATGTTGCATAAATCGTGCAACTTCTTGACTCTGTGGAAATATGTAAAATGTTTCTTGACATCAGAATCTTTAAAGTGCAATTAAATAGTTACTTATGTTTCAGTGCGTGGATTATGTTAAGTGTTCGTTGTAACGAGCAGGTAAAATACTCGCTGGTCCAGTCGTTATGGTAATTAGTAAAGTGGCAATTAAGTTACTTAACACTGGTGGTCAATAAGGAAAAAGAAAAATATTGATTGAACAAATAGGGTCGTTAAAACCTTAACATCGTATGAATTAACACTAATTGATTGTTCAAGGATCCGAAAGTTAACAAAAAAGGGGGAAAAAAAACCGCTAATAATTTAACGAAACGGAAGAAAATAGTGCGAGTCATTGTACCAGATTCCATGTGTGTGTGTCTATGAGTGTGTGTGTGTCTATGTGTGCGTGTACGTGTCTGTGAGTGTGTGTGTGTGTGTGTGTGTGTGTGAGTGTGTGTGTGTGTGTGTGTGTGTGTGTGTGTGTGTGTGTGTGTGTGTGTGTGTGTGTGTGTCTATGTGTGCGTGTCCGCGTCTGTGAGTGTGTGTGTGTCTGTGAGTGTGTGTGTGTGATATGTGTCTGTGTGTGTGTGTCTGTGAGTGTGTGTGTGCGTAATATGTGTCTGTGTGTGTGTGCGTGATATGTGTCTGTGTGTGCGTGTGTGTTTTCCGAAAGAGACCAGCGTGTGTGTGTAACCTGCGTGGTTTATCCTCACCGGGAAGTTTGTTGTAACAGTAAAGTGAATGAAAATTACGTTTTCATATAAGGCCGCCGAGTTTCATATTGTAGCGGAATGTCTCATATTGCAAGTAACCCTATTCGTGCAACAGAGTGAGTTTCAATGTAACAGAAACGAAATATTTACGTACGGTGAAAATAGTCGAGATTGGAATACCATCTTTTTTGTATCGGAATAGAAAGCTATAATATTGAAATCCTTTTTTTTCTATATTCTTGTTTTTGAATAATTCATTTGTTTTTCCTCGTGGAATAATGCCCTTGCAGAACGAAATCTTAGAAATAGTAAGTATGATATAGTTTAAAACCCGCGGCCCAAGTTTGTTTCGAAAATAATATGAATATTATTGCTATAACCGACCGTCTTATTTGCCATAGGATAAATTATGCTCTTATTATGATTATTTATCTTATTGTAATTATTATTATTGTTGTCGTCTGTTTTGTTGTTGTTATTAATAGGGTAGTATTAGTAGTAGTATCAACAACAACGTCATCAACATCAATATTTATCATTAGTATTTATTTATTTTTATCAAAATTGCATTATCGGTATAACAATGATAATGATCGTTACTGTCGTTATTACCAACCATTAAATGATTCAGAATTACTTAACCCCTCTTTTCAGAAAAATTGATAATAATAATAATATATTAATGATAATAAGGATACTACTACCACTACTACCAATAATGATAATAATAATAATAAGAAGACTGAGAGGCCGTAAACATAAAAGAAGAAGAAGAAGAAGAAAAGAAAGAGGAGGAGAAGAAATATGAAGAAGAAAGAGATTAAAAAAAAAAAAAACACACACGAAAATAGGGAAGAATAAACACAAACAAAAGACCAGAGACTGACCGCGAAAACAGGGAGAGAGGGAGACGCGGATGATGAAGGTGATGAAAAAGGCAGATAAGTCGGATTAAACACTCAGGGTGGGGGGGGGGGGGGGGAGGCGTGAACGAGAGACGAGCAGCGGCGTGAATGGGGAGGTGATGGGAACAGCCGCTCGGGAAGGCCCAGGAAAGTCATAAAGCCTCTTTTCCCCCCGGCTCGTCCCTCCTGCCCCCCCCCCCTCTCTCTCTCTCTTGCTCTCCCTTCTCTTTCTCCTCTCTCTTCTCTTTCTCCTCTTTCTGCTGCTTCTGCTCTCGTCGTTGGTTTGTTTCCTTCCTTTCTTTCTGTTTCTTTCGTGTTCTTCATTTTTTCGTTCTCCTTCGTCTTTTTCTTCTCCTCTTCTCCAGCATTCTTCTTCTTTTAGTCCAACTATTCTGCCTCTCCTACCCCTCCTCCTCCTCCTTGTCCTTGTCCTTCCTCTTCCTTTTCTTCTTCTCCTCCTCCTATTCTCCCTCGCCCTCAACCCCATCCACCTCCTCCTCCTCCTCCTCCTCCTCCTCCTCCTCCTCCTCCTCCTCCTCCTCCTCCTCCTCCTCCTCCTCCTCCTCCTCCTCCTCCTCCTCCCCCCTCCCCCCCTTTCTTCCCTCCCTCCTCTTTTTCCATAAAAAGCCCCGGTGTGTTTAAGGTGCTAGTTAGGCATTATTGGAATCCCGCCTTCGGTTTCGGACAGTCGCGTGTTCGGTCAGAGGAGGCTGGAAGGCGTTAAGTTTGAAAAGGGAATTTTAGCTTAACCCTTTCACTCCCGCGAGGCAAAAATCCCGGGAAATGTTTTGGCTTTTTAAATTTTATTTTAACTCAACTTTAAGAAAGAAAAATAAGGATTAAATATTAACAGGAGAAAGTGAAGCCATATTCTGTCTTCCGTCATAAAGTTAAGGAAATTAAAATTGTTCCTCCAGTTAAAAATCGCGGAAAATCGTTTGCCGTATCCCCATATTTTATTATTAATATTATTATTATTATTTTTTTTTTTTTTACTCAACTTTAAGAAAAAAAAGAAAGAAAGAAAAAATGAAAACACATTCTGTCTTCTGTCATAAAGCAAAAGAAAAAAGAAAGGTTAAAAAAAAAAAAAAAAGGAAACGAAAATTGTCCCTCCAGACAAGGTCGATTGGGAGGTTATAAACACTCGGGTCAGGAACTAACAAGACAGGGCTGCCAACGAGGGTATTTTGCGTAAGCCATTTTTTTCTTCTTCCAAGCCCTCGGGAGGACTGAGCGGCGGCCGCCACCACAACGGTACAACACGCTACTAAATCAGGATTTTTTATTTTTTAAAGGCTTTTTTTTTTTTGGCTTTTGAACCTCGCCAACGATGGGGGACTTCGGCGTCATGTCAAGAAAACTTTCGTCACAATTGAGTCATACATTATCCTGTCAGGAGGGGGGCGGGGAGGAGGGGGAGGAGGAGGAGGAGGAGGAGGAGGAGGAGGAGGAGGAGGAGGAGGAGGAGGAGGAGGAGGAGGAGGAGGAGGAGGAGGAGAAGGAGGAGGAGAAGGAGGAGGAGAAGGAGGAGGAGGAGAAGAAGAAGAAGAAGGAGAAGGAGGAGGAGGAGGAGGAGGAGGTGGAAGTAGAAGAAGAGGAGGAGGAAGGGGAGATGAGGGAGGAGGAGGAGAAGGTGGAGGAAGTGGATGAGGAAGAAGAGGAGAATGAAAATGAAGAGAATAACTAGGAGGAGAAGGAAAAGGAAGAGGAGGGGAAGGAGGGGGAGGAGGATTGGGTATGAATGGGTATTAGGTATGAGGGGGTAGGAGACTGGGGGACTGGGTATAAGGGGAGAGGGGAAGGGTGATTGGGTACAAGAGGGGGGAGAGAGACTGCCTAATCGGGCACGTGGGGGGCAGGAGGGAGGGATTTGGATATGAAAGGGGGGGGGGGAGATTGGATGATTGGGCACGTGGGGGTGTAGGAGACTGGGTAATTGGGAAGAGGCGGGAAGGAGACTCAGGGCTGGGCAAGGGAAGGATGAGGCAGGATGGAAAATACCGCAAGGCGCAGGATTTTCGCTTGGGACAGGAACCGCCCCCTCCTCCTACTCTTTCTCCTCCTCCTCCTCCTCCTCCTACTCTTTCTTCTCCTCCTCGTTCTCCTCCTCCTACTCTTTCTTCTCCTCCTCCTCCTCCTTCTCCTCCTCCTCCTCCTCCTCTTTCTCCTCCTTTATCTCCTCCTCCTCCCCCTCCTCTTCTTCTTCTTCCTCCTCCTTCTCCTACTCCTCCTCCTCCTCCTCCTACTCCTCCTCTTCCCCTCCCCCCTCTCTCCAGTGCCTCCTCCTCCTCCTCCTCCTCTCCCTTCCCCCCTCTCTCCAGTACCTCCTCCTCCTCTTCCCTCTCCACTTCCTTCTTCTTCTTCTCTTCCTCCTCCTCCTCCTCCTCCTCCCCCCTCTCCACTTCCTCCCCCCCCCCCCACGTGGGTGTCTTAGCCGGGCTGTGAATTGGCGGAGGCCACGAGGCTTATCGGCCGCCCAGATGAAGCCATTGTCTGTCTGTCTGTCTGTCTGTCTGTCTGTCTCGCTCGCTCTCGCTGTCTGGACCGTTTGTCTCAATCACTGTCTGCCTGTCTCGCTTATTTTCTATCCATTTCTGTCTTTCTCAAATGCTATATGTCTTTCTGTGCGTCTGTCTCGCTTACTCTCTCTTGCTGAGCTGTCTGTCTGGCCTGTTTGTCTCAATTGCTGTCTGTCTGCCCCCCCCCCCTTTCTCTCTCTCTCTCTCTCTCTCTCTCTCTCTCTCTCTCTCTCTCTCTCTCTCTCTCTCTCTCTCTCTCTCTCTCTCTCACTCTCTCTCTCTCTCTCTCTTTCTCTCTCTCCCCCCCCCCTCTCTCCCTCTCTCTCTCTCTCTCTCTCTCTCTCTCTCTCTCTCTCTCTCTCTCTCTCTCTCTCTCTCTCTCTCTCTATCCCTCTCTCTCTCTCTCTCTCTCTCTCTCTCTCTCTCTCTCTCTCTCTCTCTCTCTCTCTCTCTCTCTCTCTCTCTCTCTCTCTCTCTCTCTGTCATTTAATCTTTAATCCTTTCTTTTCTTTCTTTTTTTTCTGTTATATACATATTTGTGTCCATATGGGAAGTTCTCGGGCGGAAAGGCACCGGCCTCTCCGCCGCATCTTCTCGTTTCTTAAGATATACGTTTCTCTATGAACTGCGAGGTTTCATTTATTTATTTATTTAGTTAGTTTTTGTTTAAATTCATTTTTTATTTTTGAAGAAAGGCATTCGTTCAGTTTAGTATTTTCTCGTATTGTGTATTTTTTGGTTCTGTTCTGTTCAATAGCAATGTTCAGTATTTCATGATTGTATTTTGTATTAAGTTTTGTGTTCAGTGATATGCTGTACTCTATGTATTATTGTAGTTTGTAGTCAATTATTGTATTTTGTATTTTATACTTTCGGCCAAATGGACGATTTCAATTCATATGCAAATTCTGTCTCGTGTCTACATCTTCTCCTCTTCCTTTTCCTCTTCCTTTTCCTCTTCCCTCTCTTTCACCTTTCTCTCTCCCCCTTTTCCTCCCCCCCCCCTCTCGCCATCACCCCTCACCCCCCTCTCCAACAACCTCCCCTTATCCTTCTCTTTATCTTACTTTCTCCTCCTTCCGTTTTCTCTTCTCTCTGCCTCTTCTTCTCCTTTGTCCCCCTCTCTCCTCCCTCTTCCTTCGCCTCTTGTTCCCCCTCCTTTTTCACCCCTTCTCGCCCCTTCCTCCTTCCCCTCCCTCTCTCCCCTTCTTTTATTCATTCCCTCTTCCTTATTTCGTCTTGTTCCTCCTCCTCCTTTTGGCAAACAACTTCCTTTTCCTTTTATCCTACCTCTCCCTCCCCTTCCCCGTTGGCTCCCCATTTCCCTCTCTCATCTCTATTTTTCGCACACCATTTACCTCTTCTCCTCTCCCCCTCTCCCCCTCTCCTCTCCCCTCTCCCCCCTCCTCTTCCCCCCACCCCCGTCTTTCCCATCTCTTTTTCCTTCTTTCACACTCGTCTTCTTCCTCCACTTCCATCTTTCTCTTACTGTTTCCGATATTCCCCCTTTTCCTTTCTCCCCCCCCCCCCATAACCTTCCGTCGTATCCTCTCTCTTCCCCTTCCTCTCCTTCCTCCCTTCCTCCCCTTCCTCCCCTCCTGCATCGTTCGGACGCCATCTTTCCTTCTCCTCTTCCCTCCCCCTCCCTCGTCACCTATCTTTTGCCCTCCCTTGCCCCTCCCACCCTCTCCTCTCTCCCCTCCCCTCTCCCCGCCACCGCCCCATATCGTATTCTCATCTCGCACCTCTTTGCCCCTCCTCCTCCTCTCTCCCCCTACTCACCCCCACCCCTCCTTCCCCCCCTCTCCCTCTCTCCTTCTCTCCGCCCACCCCCCCTCTCTCCTCCCCCCCCTCCGTCTTCCCTCCTTCCCCTCTCCCCTTCTCACCCCCTCACCCTCCCTCTCTCCCTTCCCAACCCCCTCCCTCCTTCCTTCCTCTCTCTCACCCCTCCTCCGACCCTTCCCCCTTCTCTCCCCTTCCCCCACCCTTCTCCCCCCCCTCCCCCCCTCCCCTCTTTCGCACCCCGCGGGCATCATCCATGAAGAGTTGACACAGGAATTTTCAAGAAAGTGGATGATATTAAGAGATTACACTGAAAGGCTTTCATCGGCAACTTTTAATATCATGGAGAGGATTTGGAGCTTCGCCGATTTTTTTTATTTTTTTTGATATATATATATATCTTGGATTTTGTTATTTATTCCTATTGTCATAATTGTTGTTGTTGTTGCTATTGTTAGGATTGTCGTTGTCATTACCATCATCATCATCACCATCATCATCATCATTATCACCATCATCATCATCATCATCATCATCACCATCATCACCATCATCATCGTCATCATCATCATCTTTTTTCTATAATAATTTCATTTTGAGTAGAAGGGGTTTTGGAAACGGAAGAGGGAAGGGAGGAGGAGGAAGAAAGAGGGGGAAAAAGGGAAGAGAGGAAGGGTTGGGGAAAAAAGAGGGTGAAAGGGAGAGAGGAAGACAGAAAGGAAGAGGCGGAGGAAAAAACGAGGAGAGAAGAAAGGAGAAGGAACGGTGAGACGAGGAAGGGAGGAAAGGAGGAAAAGGGGAAGGAATTTCAGAAGAGAGGGGAAGGTGGAGGGAAGAGGGAAGGTGGAGGGGAAGTCGAGGAAGGGGAAAGAGAGAGTGTTTCAGGAAGGGAAAGGACAAGAATATGATGAAAATGAGGGGAAAGGACAAGGACCACGAGGGGAAAAGGCATGAATATGATGAACATGAGGGGACAGGGCATGGCTATGAAGAAAACGAAGCGAAAGGACGAAGATATTAAGAAAACGAGAGAAAAGGAGGGTATTCTAGAAGGGGGGGGAGGCGGCGAGGAAGAGCGAAGACGAGAGAAGGAAGAGAGGGAGAGAAATAATGAAATTAAAGAAGAAAATGGATATAGGGTAACGGGCGCATCACTTTTATCTTTTGTTTTAGATTTCTCTAAGACAATTGTATGAATTGTATTTATCTTCATCGTCATTGCCATTTTTATTATGATAATTATGATGGTTATTATTATTGTAGTGATATTGATAATAGTTATAATGATGA
>NC_061824.1:39100721-39113221 GCF_019202785.1 Penaeus chinensis
TTAATTCCTTCTTCGTTACTCCCTTTTTTCTCTCTCTCTCCCTCTCTTTCTTCTCCCCTTTTTCTTTTATCTTTTTTATATTCTTCTCTTCCTCTCTTCCTCTCTTCCGTCTTCCTTCTTTCCTCCGTTTCGTTCTTCTCTTTCTCCTTCTTCCTCTTCCGCTCTTTTTTCCTATTTCTCTTTACATTCATCTCTTTCTGATCTAGTATTTCCTTCCTCTCCTCTCACTCCCTCTCTCCTTCCCTTTCCCCTTCCTCTTCCTCTTTTCGTTCCATCCCCTCCCTGTTTCCCCTTTCTCCTTCCTTCTCTTCCATTCCCTCCATTCTTCTCTTCCTTCTCCATTCCTCCCTTCCTTCTCCTTCCCCATCTCTTCCCTCCTCCCTTTTTCTTTCCATCCTCCCCCCTTACCTCTCTTCCCTTCCGCTTCCTTCTTTCCCTTCCATTCCTTTCCTTTTCCCCTTCATCACCCCTCTCTCCTTCCTTCTCCTCTTCCTCTTCCTCCTCATTTCTCCCATCCCTTATTCTCTTCCCCTTCCTCCCCCTTCCTTTCCTCCTCTCCTTCTCCTCTTCCCCTTCCTCCTCCCCCCTTTCCTCCTCTCCTTCTCCTCTTCCCCTTCCTTTCCTCCTCTCCTTCTCCTCTTCCCCTTCCTTCCTCTCCATACATCCAGACGAAACCGATTCCCCCCTCCCCCCTTTTTTTTGTCTCTCTCTCTTTTTTTTCCAAAATCCATTTCATCTTCACAATGTGCTTGTTACTGCAATTCCGCTGCAAAATGGTCCCGGTTTCGGCGCACGTTTGTTAGTACAGCCGTTGATTTTTTTTTTTTTAAATAGTTTCCTCGATTTGATTTTGATTCTTTCTTTCTTTCTCTGTTTGTCTGTCTGGCTTTTCTCTCTCTCTCTCTCTCTCTCTCTCTCTCTCTCTCTCTCTCTCTCTCTCTCTCTCTCTCTCTCTCTCTCTCTCTCTCTCTCTCTCTCTCTCTCCGTCTCTCTCTCTCTCTCTCTCTCTCTCTCTCTCTCTCTCTCTCTCTCTCTCTCTCTCTCTCTCTCTCTCTCTCTCTCTCTCTCTCTCTCTCTCACTTTCTTTCTCTTTCTCTTTTCTATCTCTTTCTCTTCTTTTTCTTCTCTTCTCTTCTCTTCTCTTCTCATAATTCTAAAGATTGTTATCAGGAAAGTTATGATCATAATAGCAGTTATGATAATGGTGATACTGATAAGGATATCGTCGATTGTGATGATAATAATAGTGAGATATCTAATAATCATACTCATATTCGCAGTCATATAAATGGTAATAATAGTTATATTGATAATAACAATAGTAATAATAATAATAATGATAACGATGATTGATGATGACGATGATGGTGAAGATGGTGGCGATAATGATAGATTATGAAAATGATGGAGATGACGATGACGAGGCCGTGGATAATAATCACCATTATCAAGGTCTCTCCAAAGGGGGTCATTAGGAAATCGAATTGGCTTGTGCCTCTCTATGTCGCCTTCTGTGTCATGCACTTTTTATTTGACTTTAATTTTTATTATTATTATTTTACTTTTTTATATTATGTTTCAATATTCTTTCTTGTGATTTTATTTATTTTGTTGATGCTTGTTTTCTATTGCTATTATTTTTTTTTGTTATTATGTCTTTCCCTACACTATATACTTTATTGTTTTCTTTGATTTGTTTATTCATTTATTATTATTATTATTTGTATATATATCGTCCCCTCCGCCATACATCTTTTTATTTATTTTTATTTTTTCCAAAAAAATGTTTTTTTTTTTTATATGCTTTTCCCTCCATTATACTTTTTTCTTCTTTTATTTCTTCTTTTGAAATTTCTGAAGAAGCGCGAAAGGAGGGTTCATATGGCATACTTAATTATCCATAGGGTATATTTAATTATTTTTATATTACACAGTTTTAATGCTCATGGAATCATCCAAGTGTATTAAGTGTTAATATTTCAACCGATAGGCTCGCTGTTGTCATGAGACGAATTTTGTAAACTAGTTAATTCATTTATTCATACTACAGAGTTGAAGATCAATTGATATTCAAAGAGATTTGATATACTTCATGGCTGTAACAAACATGCCATACGTTCATTATGGACAATTTATTTTAAAATTGCTTGAAAGTAATAAACTCTTTATCCGTGCTAACATAACTAATATTTTCTGCATACGCAAAGTATACAATAAGTTATATTTTTTGTAGGATATAGTATAGGCATACCTTTTGTGATATTCAAACATGTTCGCCGTTCAAAAGGAGAGAAGGAGACAAACGTAGAGAGAAGAGGAGGAATATTATTAAAATTGTAAGAATGATAGTGCGAATAACACTTGTGAATAATAATAATGATAATTATAATTATTTTGTTTATCTAGTCAGATATTTGTGTCTCTAGAGTCAATTTCTGTTTTCAATTAAATGTTGATATTCACCGCAAGACAATTATCATTTTTCAGGTTTATCGTCACGTTTGTTATACAGAAAGTCATGCTTTTAATTTTTGTCCTTCTCTACGTGTGAATAAAGCGCATTAGCCATTATTTAGACGAAGAAAAAGTCAAAGTAGATAACATGTATAAGAAAACACTACTTAGACCATTTTCGCCTAATTTAATGATTTCTTCCTTCCACCTCTATTCTGAAACAGTTTGCGACGAACCATTGCTCCATTGCGTCTCACTTTATATATTTGTAAACAAGTCGGAATAAAAGGCAGGCTCTTTTATTTTTCTTATTTTTCGGCCATTCACTCACTATACGATGCCACTCACTGTCTCGCCCAAGTACTGACGAGGTGGAAATGGCCCATGAAAGGGACTGGAGCGACACTGTCTTCGGTAATGCCTTGTCGTTAACGCGGATGGCATCTCATTAGGTCATTTAAGGCCGCTCGCACAGGAGCTGCCTACTGCCGGATTTTTTTTATTTCATTTTATTTGTTTTGTTTTATTTATTTATTTATCTATTTTATTTTATTTTTTTATATTTATTTTTGAGGGGGTTGGTGGTACTGGCTTGTCGCTATTTTTGTAGGTGTTTGCTTTGCCTTGTCTTTGGTCTATCTCCTGTATGTCTGTGTGTCTGTTTGTCTGTTTGTTTCTCTTTCTCGCTCGTATTCTCCCTCCCCCTCCCACACCCCCTCCCTCCCCCTCCCCCTTCCCTTCCATCTCCTCCTCCCTCCCTCCCTCTCCCCCTTCCCCTCCCCCTCCCCCTCTCTCCCCATCTTTCTCACCCTCTCAAACTCAAGACCTTGATCTCAAAAGGCTCAACACGCCTATTTCATTTAAGTTTGAATTCCCGAAACCGCCTTAACCCCATCTCACTATTTTTTTTTCATTTTTTTTTTCATTCATTTCACGCTTTCGACCACCGTAAAGAAAACGGCGTCCAGACAGCCAAACGGTCTAAATAAAACGCGAGTTCGGAAGTTCGTTATGTGCGTTGCCGTCTCGGCGGTCGAGGCCACAGCGCCACAGTGTGCTTTTCGAGTGGCAGTTGCATCGAATTGGTAATTGCGTTAGCCTTCAATTGAAACAAATTGTTGAGGTTGGACACTCTTGAGTTTGGCAAAATTCGGACGAGGGGAGAGGGAGAGGGAAGGGGAAGGTGAGAGGGAAGGTGAGAGAGGTGGGGAAGAGGGAAAGGTAAAGGGAGGGGAGAGGGAGAGGGAAGGTGAGAGAGGGGGAGATAGAGGGATGGGAAAGAGGGAGAGGGAGAGGGAGAAGGAAGGGAGAGGGAGAGGGAAGGAAGGGAGAGGGAGAGGGAAAGGGAAAGGGAGAGGGAGAGGGAAAGAGAAGGTTAGAGGGAGAGAGAGAGGTGAGAGAGGAAAGAGGGAGAGGGAGGAGAAGGGTAAGAGGGAAAGGGAGAGGGAGGGATGGGGAAGGGAAAGAAGGAAGGAGAGGGAGAAAGGAAGGGGAAAATAAGAAGAGTAAAGGTAGGGGAAGGGTAAACGGAGAGGGACGAGGAAGAAGGGAAAAGAAAGAGGAAGGGGCGGGGGGGGGGGGGGGAGGCGAAGTGGAAGCGGAAGTAAGGGATGGGAAAAGGAAAACAAGAAGAGGGAGGGGAAATGGGAAGGGGAATGAGGAGAGATGTGGAAGAAAGAAGAAAATTGTCGAGGGGGACACTTGACTTCGGTAAATTCGGACTAGGGGAGGGAGAGGGAGAGAGGGGGAGGGAGGAGGGGAGAGGGAGGAGGGGAGAGGGAGAAGGGATGAGGGAGGGAGAGGGAGAGAGAGGAGGAAGGAGGGAAGGAGAGGGAGAAGGGAAAAGGGAAGGAGAGGGAAAGGGAGAGAGAGGAGGATAGAGGGAAGAGGGAAGGAGAGGGAGAAGGGAAGAGGGAGGGAGAGGGAGAATGGAAGAGGAGGGAAAAGGGAAGGTGGAAAGTGAAAGTGGAGGAAGGAAAAGAAGAGGGAGGAAGAAGTGGAGAGAAGGAGGAGGAAGCTGGAAAGTAGAGAAAGGAGAGGAAACAAGAGGCGGAGCTTGATAAAGGAGGAAGAGAAAGAGAGGAAAGGAAGAAGAAGTGGGAAATGGAAGAAATGATAAAGGGAGGAAAGAGCAAGACGAGGAGGTAGACGGAAGAAGGAAGACTAAAAGGTGGAGGAAGGAAGAAGAAGAGGAGGATGAGAAGGAGACGAAAGAAAAGGGAGAATAAGGAATAAGTAAGAGGGAAGATGAGAAAAAGAACGGCGGAGGAAGGAGAAAGGGAGGAATAGAGAGAGGAGGAGAAAAGAGAGGTAATAACCAAAACAAACAAATTAACTCCATAAACACGACATATATCGTCGGCCAATTTAAATCCATTACTGATAAAAAGGCTTTCGTGTAAATGCTTCAGAGACATGATTTATAAAGACGATTAAATCAGACAGGTTGGGGCAAATGACTTACCTGTCCACAGATGACAAGATAAGATATTGAACCAGGCGAGTGTGTGTACGTGTGCGTGTGCGTGTGCGTGTGCGTGTGCGTGTGCGTGTGTTCAATGCCCTACGGCCCTATACTTATTTCAACCTAAAATCTTTCGAGTTTTACGTTTTATCCAAATGACTTTTAAATAAGATGCCATATTCATCAAAGGCGTGGGCATGTTATAGTTGCTTGATGTGACGAATAAAAATAGAATTATAGACGTAGCAATCATGTATTGGTCGAGGGGCTTCTGCTGCGTCGACTAAAAAGCTTCGAAACAAATGACAAGCGAAATCCGCGCCGTTTTTGAGTGAAATTAGGCTCCTCTATGGACGTGGAATAAAAAAAAAAAAAAAAAAAAAAAAATAGAAGAAATAAAAAGAAAAATTGTAGAATGGTAGTCTATTTTGACTCGAAACGTCGATTTGTTTTACTGCTTTTTATTTATATTTTATTTATTCATTGAATTATCTTTTTTTTTTCTTTTTTTTAATAAATCGTTACTAGTTTTACTTGCATGAAATTTGTTTTTAGTGTAGGCATTTATATACTATCCTAGAATGAAATATCCTGAAATAATAAACAATAATAAGATATAAAAATGGTTTACGATATATCACATAATTATAATAATCTTTGCAAAACCAATTAAACTTAAAGACACAAAACCGAACCCCGTAGGAAAAAAAAGAAAAATATAAATAAACTCGAAATTCAATAATAAACACGTAATAAACAATAAATTCATTAATAACCGCACACGGTCCCTCAGCTCGGATTGATGTCCCGGATGCAGGTTGCGGCGACGGGCGGGGGAACTTCAAGCCATTATTACTAGAGTTATAGAAAGTTTGTGTAATATCAGAACAGAACAGCTGACCGGCGGCGCTGTGCTGCTCGCTCCTGCTGGGGGCGGCGACGGGGGGGGGGGGGTAGAGAAGGTAATGTAGATAAGGGTCGTTGGTTGTTACATGTAGACAAAGGCTGTCGGTTGATGAATGCAGACAACGGTTGTTAGTTGTTAAATGCAAAGGTTGTTGGTTGTCAAATGCAGACAAAGGTTGTTGGTTGTTAAATGTTAAATGCAAAGGTTGGTTAAATGCAGACAAAGGTTGTTGGTTGTTATTTGCAGAAAAGTCTTGTTGCTTGTAGATATTGGCAAGGACGTGGATATTGACGTGTTTGCGTCGTGGGCGGGGGGGGGGGGGGGGGGGAGGTCGTGCGTGGAACTTTATGTAGGAAAGGCTTATTGTTTGTAAGATATATTGACTAGGGTCCTGGTCATCGTAATCTGGGATGGCGGATGTAGTAGAAGCTGGTGTATAGAATATCGTGCACCTTTTTACGTAGATGTGAAGGAATGCGTGTACAAAGGCTGGTCTCAGTCCAGTCTACTAAATATTTTGTTGATTTAATCTTTCGTCTATAGCATATGCATCGATATCTTCACGAATTAACGTTGAATATATCGATGCTCATGATCTAAATGGAAGTTTAAGTTGACAAAATATTCAATTGACGTTTTGTCGGAGAGTTATTGGCCTGAGACGCGCAAACTTTCTTGATCATGTTTCTATGTATTCTGGATTGCTGTAGACTGCGAGCGTGAGAGAAAAAGCTTTTGAGAAAGCTCCGTCGAAAGGTTTTGTTATTGTAGATATTTCTGGCGCGTTGTGATTGGTGTACACTACGGTCGGTTGAGCTGTTATTTGTATTTCATTTTATTTGTTTATTTATTTTGGTTATCATGTTGTTGTTTTTTACAAGCGAAAGAAAAAAAATCACTCATGTTTTATGTCAGAGTACAAGCACATTGATTACCTAATGTCCATCGGCCACTTATGCGTCGAGATTCATCTTTTATCGAAGCGAGGGCGTCGTGTGGCGTCTATTCATGAAGTAAATACTTGCATAATGACTCGCGGCTGTTGTGGCCACCTGAGTGGGATCTTACGGGGCTCCTTTGCAGTGACGGCCGCCGCCAGGGACAAGTTTTTGTCGTGATTCGGAATGGCGTTGGAGGGAGGGGGAGGGGGAGGGGGAGCGAGGGAAGGAGGGAGGGGGAGGGGGAGCGTGGGAAGGAGGGAGGGCGAGGGAAGGAGGGAGGGGGAGGGGGAGCGAGAGATGGAGGGAGGGGGAGGGGGAGCGAAAGGTGGAGGGAGGGGGAGGGGGAGCGAGAGGTGGAGGGAGAGGGTTGAGGGTGAGAAGGAGGAACATGGATGGATAAAAGGAGGGAGGGAGAGAGGATGGATGGAGGAAGGAGAGAGGGAGGGAGGAAAGGAGAGATAGACAGAGAACGAAACACACACACACACACACACACACACACACACACACACACACACACACACACACACACACACACACACACACACACACCGAAGCCCCTTGCGTGTTCCCAACCTCGGAATTCCGTAGAAATCCGTAAGCTCGCACTGCCGGGGAGTAAACAATGGCCCCGTGTTGCAGCCATGCAACGGCTTCATCGTGCAGCTCTAACAGTTGCAATTACCAATCATGCAAACTCGTTAGCTGGCAGGTTAAGAGGAGGAGGAGGGAGGGGAGTGGAGGAGGGAGGGAGGGGAGAGGGAGAGGAGAGTAGGGAGGGAGGAGGACGAGGACGAGGAAGGGGAGGAGGAGGAGGGGGGAGGAGGAGGAGGAGGAGGAGGAGGAGGAGGAGGAGGAGGAGGAGGAGGAGGAGGAGGAGGAGGAGGAGGAGGAGGGGGAGGGGGCGGAGGGGGAGGAGGAGGAGGAGGAGGAGGAGGAGGAGGAGGAGTAGGAGGCGGAGGAGGAGGAGGAGGAGGAGGAGGAGGAGGAGGAGGAGGAGGAGGAGGAGGAGGAGGAGGAGGAGGAATGGGGAGGAGCAAGAGGGGGAAGAAGAGGGGAGGGAAGAGGAGGATTAGGAGGAGGGGTGGAAGGAGGAGGGGTGGAAGGAGGAGGACGAGGAGAAAGAGGAGAAAGAGGAGGGGAGGGAGGGAGGTGGAGGAAGAAGTAAAGGTAGAGGTGAAGGAGAAGTAGGAGGAGGAGGAGAAAAGGGGAAAAAAATAAAAGAAAAAGAAAAACGAGAAGGAAAAGTAGGAGAATACAACTAATCATAATAATGATACTGATAGTAAGGTGGAGGAGAAGGAGGAGAAGAAAGCATTTTTGAGGGAGTTGCCTTCGTGCCGCGAGAGCGAGGCGAGGGAGTAAGCGGGGCGAAGAAGCGAGGAGAGGCAAAGAGGGGCGAGAAGAGGAGAGGCGAGGAGAGACGAGGAGAGGCGAGGAGAGACGAGGAGAGGCGAGGAGAGACGAGGAGAGACGAGGAGAGGCGAGGAGAGACGAGGAGAGGCGAGGAGAGACGAGGAGAGGCGAGGAGAGACGAGGAGAGACGAGGAGAGACGAGGAGAGGCGAGGAGAGGCGAGGAGAGACGAGGAGAGGCGAGGAGAGACGAGGAGAGGCGAGGAGAGACGAGGAGAGGCGAGGAGAGACGAGGAGAGGCGAGGAGAGACGAGGAGAGACGAGGAGAGACGAGGAGAGACGAGGAGAGACGAGGAGAGACGAGGAGAGGCGAGGAGAGACGAGGAGAGGCGAGGAGAGACGAGGAGAGGCGAGGAGAGACGAGGAGAGACGAGGAGAGACGAGGAGAGGCGAGGAGAGGCGAGGAGAGACGAGGAGAGGCGAGGAGAGACGAGGAGAGGCGAGGAGAGACGAGGAGAGACGAGGAGAGACGAGGAGAGACGAGGAGAGACGAGGAGAGACGAGGAGAGGCGAGGAGAGACGAGGAGAGGCGAGGAGAGGCGAGGAGAGGCGAGGAGAGACGAGGAGAGGCGAGGAGAGACGAGGAGAGACGAGGAGAGGCGAGGAGAGGCGAGGAGAGACGAGGAGAGGCGAGGAGAGACGAGGAGAGACGAGGAGAGACGAGGAGAGACGAGGAGAGGCGAGGAGAGACGAGGAGAGACGAGGAGAGGCGAGGAGAGGCGAGGAGAGACGAGGAGAGGCGAGGAGAGACGAGGAGAGGCGAGGAGAGGCGAGGAGAGACGAGGAGAGGCGAGGAGAGACGAGGAGAGACGAGGAGAGGCGAGGAGAGACGAGGAGAGGCGAGGAGAGACGAGGAGAGGCGAGGAGAGACGAGGAGAGGCGAGGAGAGACGAGGAGAGACGAGGAGAGACGAGGAGAGACGAGGAGAGGCGAGGAGAGACGAGGAGAGGCGAGGAGAGACGAGGAGAGGCGAGGAGAGACGAGGAGAGGCGAGGAGAGACGAGGAGAGACGAGGAGAGGCGAGGAGAGGCGAGGAGAGGCGAGGAGAGACGAGGAGAGGCGAGGAGAGACGAGGAGAGGCGAGGAGAGACGAGGAGAGCCGAGGAGAGGCGAGGAGAGGCGAGGAGAGACGAGGAGAGACGAGGAGAGACGAGGAGAGATGAGGAGAGGCGAGGAGAGGCGAGGAGAGGCGAGGAGAGACGAGGAGAGGCGAGGAGAGGCGAGGAGAGACGAGGAGAGGCGAGGAGAGACGAGGAGAGGCGAGGAGAGGCGAGGAGAGGCGAGGAGAGGCGAGGAGAGACGAGGAGAGACGAGGAGAGGCGAGGAGAGACGAGGAGAGACGAGGAGAGGCGAGGAGAGACGAGGAGAGGCGAGGAGAGACGAGGAGAGGCGATGAGAGACGAGGAGAGACGAGGAGAGGCGAGGAGAGACGAGGAGAGGCGAGGAGAGACGAGGAGAGGCGAGGAGAGACGAGGAGAGACGAGGAGAGACGAGGAGAGGCGAGGAGAGGCGAGGAGAGACGAGGAGAGACGAGGAGAGGCGAGGAGAGGCGAGGAGAGATGAGGAGAGACGAGGAGAGACGAGGAGAGGCGAGGAGAGACGAGGAGAGGCGAGGAGAGACGAGGAGAGGCGAGGAGAGACGAGGAGAGACGAGGAGAGACGAGGAGAGGCGAGGAGAGGCGAGGAGAGACGAGGAGAGGCGAGGAGAGACGAGGAGAGGCGAGGAGAGGCGAGGACAGACGAGGAGAGGCGAGGAGAGTCTAGGCGAGGAGAGGCGAGGCGAAGAGAGGTGGGGAGAGGCGGGGAGAGGCGAGGAGAGGAGAGGCGGGGAGATACACACACACACACACGCACACGCACACGCACACGCACACGCACACGCACGCACGCACACACATACGCACATATACACAGGCATACATATATGCATATATATATATATATATATATATATATATATATGTATGTATATATACATGTATGGTATATAATGAATATCTTTCCGCTGTGATTCCATGCTACGTTCATCAAAAAGGAAAGAAAGAAAAAACAGCACTTCTACAAAAGCAAACACAGCTGACGTGCAGTTGACGAGGTAAATGACTGCACGACATTTAAATCGCAGTCATATGCTGAGAGTACCACGCGCGAGCGCAAAAGAAAGAAAGAAAAAAAAAACCGCTAAAAGATAAGAAAAAAAAAAAAGCTGGAAAAATAAAAATATAAAGGATTAGACATGACCCCAAAGAGAAGGTTCATGAGGCTAATATTCAGAGTGAGATTACGTAAGACTGTGTGCTTCGTGTTAATGACCTCGTGTTAAAGCTTTTTTTTTTTTTGTTAAATATATATTTTTTGATGTTTAATTTCTCGGATGTTATTATTCGTAAGTTCACCGATGGTGGTTTTGCCTCTGATTAGAAGGAAATGGCGAAAGAAGATATTGAGTAACGATGGGAATTATTGTTTATGGAAAGTTACATTTCAAGAGTTTTAAGATTAAGAAAGAAAATAGTTTTCTTTTATCGATGATGGATATTATGATAATTATGAATCGATTTCCATTGTTCAAGTTGATGTTATATACTGCTAAGTTTGCAATATGTTACTGATTGTTATAACTGATACTTTTATAGCAATTACTTTAGGCTATACTACTTATGATCATTACATCTTCTAATGATAAAACGCTATTGACAATTTTAATAATTTATAGGATAATACTAGCGATGGTATGAAGGTAACACTACCATATTCCTAACACCATTTCTAATATGACGAATACTATTAGTGATAATAAGCATTTTATCAAAGCTCACAGCGAGAGAATTATAAACGTAATGTACACATGATTTTTTTTTTTTTTACTTTTTGCCACAAGAAGTTATGAAAGTCGCCAAAAGTAATGAATGTCATGTATGCTTTCAGTAAATACGATTTTTAGTGTTCGCTGCGCCTTCCTCAAGCATGGATTTGTGCGCAGGATTTCACACTCGCCCCTCGGTTCTCATTCAGTATTAGGACCAAGTACCTCCATGGAGCACCTCATATTACCACTTGGCACCGCATACCACATGGTACCACATACCAGTATATATCGCTACATGCAACTGTATGTAAATACATGTCGCTTCATACCACCACATACCACAACATGCTACCACATACATACCACCACTCACCACTTACAACATAGTTCATACCACCGGTGCCTCCCCTTCCCCCTCCCCCTCCCCTTAACTCGCCCGTCCCTCCCCTCCCGTCCCCCCCCCCTTATAACCCCCTCCCCACATACCACCGTGACATGAGTAATGGGTGTATTGGGGGTCAGGGAGGGGGTGAGGGAGGGTATGAGGAGAGGGGGTGTAGAGGGAGGGTATTGGGGGGGAGAGGAGGGTATGGTGTGGGGGTGAGAGGGGGGGGGGGGTGGTGTTGCATGTGGTGGTCACGTTTATTAGGAGATAATTGTGTATACGAGTTAGTTGGGGTCGTTGGTTAACCCTCTCTCTGTCTGTCTGTCTGTCTCTGTCTCTGTCTCTCGTTTTTTTTTTCTCGTTTCCCTCTCACCCCGGTTCTCTCTCTCTCTCTCTCCTCCTCTCCCCCTCCCTCCCTCTCCCTCTCCCCCCTCCCTCCCCTTCTCTCTCTCTCTCTCTCTCTCTCTCTCTCTCTCTCTCTCTCTCTCTTTCTCTTTTTGTCTTGCTCATTTTCTCTCTCTCTCTTTTTCCCTCCCTCTCTCCCTCCTTCCCCCCCTCTCTCTCTCTCTTTTTCCTCTTTCTACCTTTCTTTCGCTCCCTTCGTTATTCCCATCCCTCCCTCCTACCCTTTATTCCCCTTACCTTCCTTTCTTTAATGTCATGTTTACCCAAATCATCAGCTCTTACCTCCTCTTTTTCTTCACTAATAATTTTCGTATTATCTCCCGCCTCCGCCCTCCTCCAGTGCTATAATTATTGTTCACTCTGTATGTTCACTTTTAACTTCTCTCAACATGTGGATGTGATTTTGAACTCGCTCTGTCGTCTCTCTGCTCCGGCGCCCGCTCCTGTGTCTTTTGGTTTGTTTGCTTTTTAAACTTGATGGTAATCTTGTGTGTCGTCTGTGCACTTTTTTCCGGTTTCATTTGATTTCACGAACACGTAAGCGCACGGGAACGGGCACACGCACACGCAAGCACACGCAAGCACACACGCACACGCACACGCACACGCACGCACGCACGCACGCACGCACGCACGCACACACACACACACACACACACACACACACACACACACACACACACACACACACACACACACACACACACACACACACACGCAC
>NC_061824.1:39118221-39120721 GCF_019202785.1 Penaeus chinensis
CTCCATCCTTCGAAATTCTTCCTACTCCTGAATTAATTCAGAGGAAGATAGAGGAAATGGAAAAGGAAGAGGAAGAAGGGCAGATAATTAAATGGAGAGGGAGAAAAAGAGGAGAAAGTAACGGAAAAGGAGAATGAGAGAGAGAGAGAGAGAGAGAGAGAGAGAGAGAGAGAGAGAGAGAGAGAGAGAGAGAGAGAGAGAGAGAGAGAGAGAGAAACAGAGAGAAACAGAGACAGAGTGAGAGAGAGGGGGGGCGGGGAGGTTGTAGACAAACAAACACGAGCAAACAGAAAAAAAAACTGTCAACAGACACACGCACACACACACCCAAACAAGCAAACAAACAGAGAGGTAGAGCAAGAAACACAAACACCCAAGCTCATCTTCCTCTCTCATCATCAGCTTTTCCTTTCTCGTACATTGATTTATCCTCCTTTTTATTATTCATTACTATTTTTTCAAAGTTACGGTGCTGTCTCGTTGCAACACCGTGGTCGACTGTGTCTTAGCAAGGGTTCAAAGCAGACGTGATGTGAATGAATGGGGATTGACACGTGACCTCGTGATGTCAGCGGACGTGGTGAACAGGCCTTCGCAACAAAGTACGAAATGTCGTGGAAAACTCATACGATGTGGGTGAGTTGATCGTAACAAGGGGTGTAGAGCAGAATCTTGGAACTTCTTAACACACACACACACCTAAACAAACAAACAAAGACACATCAGATCCTAGAATATTACGTAATATTTTGTGACTCACTGTAACATCGATTACAGAAAGAGAGAGAGAAAGAGAGAGAGAGAGAGAGAGAGAGAGAGAGAGAGAGAGAGAGAGAGAGAGAGAGAGAGAGAGAGAGAGAGAGAGAGAGAGAGGATAGAGAGAGAGAGAGAGGATAGAGAGAGAGAGAGAGAGAGAAAGTGAGAGAGACAGAGACAGACAGACAGACAAATAGATAGACAGATAGATACAATTACTAAAACATAAAAGAAAACATAACCAGGGACCGGTACAAAACAGAGAAGCGTCGCCTCTGAAGAAGGAAATGTACAACAGCAGCGAGGCAGGGCCGAGATCCCGCCCATCCGCGACCAGTGCCCGGCGACCGTCAGCGGAGCAAAGGGCACGAGGAGCATGTGCGGCCATAAATCACAGGGGCGCAGCGGCGGTTCCTCTTCTGCAGGAGGTGCGATGCCCTTGGAGAGTTCGGGGGCGATTTTTTTGTCATTTTTATTGTTGGATATTATGGTGATGATGGTGATGATGGTGATGATGGTGATGATGGTAATGGTGATGATGATGATGACGATGGTGATGATGATGGTGATGATGGTAATGGTGATGATGATGATGGTGATGGTGATGATGATTATAGTAATGATGATGATGATGATGATGATGATGATGGCGATGATGATGGTGATGGTGATGATGATGATGATGATGATGACGACTATGGTTAGGATCATTAATCAGAGAGACCGTCAGAAACAGAGACAGACAGACAGACACAGACTGTATTGACAGTGATGATGTTATTATGATAATTCTTATAAAAATAATGATAATGAACATGATAGTGCTGTTGTTGCTGATGGTGAAGACGATGACCCTCATCATTAATAATAATTACAATGATGCTGTGATAACTGATGATAATGATAACGCTACAATCAGTGTAGAAATGATATGATAAAAACTTTAATCAATATTTTCACGGTTATTATCAGATCGTTTTTTTTATACTAACTCGTGGAATTGAGAGATGTAAACAGTGCTAAACATCCATATTGGCTGCATTATGGCGCATTCACTTTCTAGAACGTAAGCGATTTTGACCTTTACGTACCAACATCCGTAAGGACGAGATTCCAATGCAGCAGGTCGTTAGCTTAAGGAATACGATTACGTTTCGAAATAACATTAATAATTAACAGAATCAGAGGAACAATTAACAATAGCGATTAACATTACTCTCATGAAGATATCCTTTTTTTCCTTTCACCAATTACCTTATTCGTTATCCTAATTATGCTTTGATATCACATTCGGTCTGATGAAAGCCTTCTCAAGCTTAAACGATTCGATGTAATTTGGGATATACGCCTTTATAGTAGAGTAATTAACGGTCATTTTAGGCTATCACGGTCGTAGGCTTCGAAGCGACGCGGAACAGCGGACGAGATATTGAGATATTGATGAAAAAAAAAAATATTTGTTGACGAGTGACTATGTCCGTTTTTGTTTTGGATGTTGCAAGATATGATGCCGAGCTGGACGGAATGCATGAGTAATTGCAGTGTGATTGGGGGGTTGCAATACAAGTGGTCATGTGTGAGATGATGAACAGATAGGATCGACGTGCCCGGTTTGATGCGTGATTTGAGGCAGACGCGCTTTTTGGATTGAGCTGAGGAGTCGGGGTGTGCTTGTAAACACACTAACACACGTGCACAGTATTGCACAGTCTTCTTTCTGTGTCTCACGCCCGCACGGAGGCTC
>NC_061824.1:39125721-39138221 GCF_019202785.1 Penaeus chinensis
AGTAGGAGAAGGAGAGAAAGAAGAAGATGGAGAGGGAGAGGGAAAGGGAGAGGGAAAAGAAGGAGAAGAACAAGAACAAGAACAAGGACGAGAGAGAGAGAGAGAGAGAGAGAGAGAGAGAGAGAGAGAGAGAGAGAGAGAGAGAGAGAGAGAGAGAGAGAGAGAGAGAGAGAGAGAGAGAGAGAAAAGGGGGGGATGGAGAGAGGGTGAGGGAGAGTGAGAGGGACTTAAGACTGCAGTGTAATTTTGCGATCGATTCGCTGAGTCTCTCGTCATCACAATTCAATGATTTCCAAACGCGAAAATATGAAAATACTGGAACTTTCCATTGGCTCCTTTCCCGCCCCGTCCCCAGTTTTAAAACAAATTTATAACGTCTTAAATATGCAAATACCATATTCCCTTATATCAGCATACACAAAAAAAAACAACAAAGATATTAAATTTAAAAAATAAATTGGAAATGCGGATTAATGCCATTGACGCGCTGGCGACTTGAGATTATTTTTTATAAAGAATATTCGATACTCAGTCGATCGGGAGACAGACATCTGACGTTTTCCAGTTTATTAGCGTTTGTCTGTAATTTCAAAGGATTATTAAAAATCATTTTTATTCGAGATGCGCTGTGTTAATTCTTTTTCTTTTCTCAATGCTTTTGTCTCCTATATTTTGGGGAACTGATTTTGAGTGGAAATATGAAATGTAGGATGTTAATATTGCGATGACTTGCGATAGGATTATTGAAGGGGTTGTAGAAAAAATATTAATTTAGATTAAAATTCCAGTTTCTGACTAAATAAACTAGGATAATGAACACTATGAACTCGGTAAAATAAACTTACATAATTCTATTCGAAACAACTCTGATAAAGTTATTGTTAATGTTACAGGAGCGTAATGTGATAGCATTTTGAACAAAAAAAAGTAGAATGGTGATAATGATGATGAATAAGTAAAAATGTGTGTGTGTGTGTGTGTGTGTGTGTGTGTGTGTGTGTGTGTGTGTGTGTGTGTGTGTGTGTGTGTGTGTGTGTGTGTGTGTGTGCGGGTGTGTGTGTGTGTGTGTGTGTGTACGTGTGCGAATGTGTGCGCGCGCGCGTGTGAATGTGTTTTATTACTTTACTGAAACTAGTAAGTCACGTGTCTTTAAGAATCAAAATATTTGCTTTTTATATAACTGAATTACCAAGAAGTTACGTTATTCGAAACTTTTTGCAAATACCTTATTCTGATGTGTAAGGGGGCATGAAGCAGAGAAATAAATGTGTGGAGGCGTGTGAACACAAACATGCGAATTGAAGTATGTATGCTGAGGAAGCCACACATATGCATGTATATGTGTGTGTGTATATGAATATATATATACATATATATATATATATATATATATATATATATATGAGGGGGAGGGAGAGAGAGAGGGAGAGGGAGAGAGAGAGGGAGAGGGAAGAGAGAGAGAGAGAGGAGAAGGGGGGAGAGAGAGGGGGGAGAGAGGGGGATAGGGAGAGGGGGGAGGGAGAGGGAGAGGGAGAGGGAGGGGAGAGGAGAGAGGGAGAGGGGAGAGATGCGAGAGGGAGTGAGAGAGGGGGAAGAGAGAGGGGGAGAGAGAGAGGGAGAGGGAGGAGAGGAGAGAGGGAGAGGAGAGGGAGAGGGAAGGGAGAGAGAGGAGAG
This sequence comes from Penaeus chinensis, assembly GCF_019202785.1. Classification (NCBI taxonomy): domain Eukaryota; kingdom Metazoa; phylum Arthropoda; class Malacostraca; order Decapoda; family Penaeidae; genus Penaeus; species Penaeus chinensis. The sequence goes on from NC_061824.1 coordinate 39,127,396, forward strand.
GGAGAGAGAGAGGGAGAGAGAGAGAGGGGGAGGAGAGAGGGGGGAGGGGAGAGGGAGAGGAGAGGGAGAGGGGGAGAGAGAGGGAGAGAGAGAGAGGAGAGACGAGAGGGGGGGGGAGGGGGAGAGAGGGGGGGGTCTTGCTCTGGCCTCATCTCGTTCGCGTTCCGATGGCGCTCGCGCGTCCTTGTCGCTGTCTCGGCTCTGGCGCGGCGCGTGGTCGCGTTCTCTCTCTCGTTGTGCTCTGTGGCTCGCCCCTTGGTTGCGCGCGCTAGCGACGTTTCTCTCGCTCCCCTTGGGCTCTCGTCTGCTCGGTTCTCTCGCGTCTGCGTTGTCTCTCTCTGCTCCTTTCTCTGGCGCTTTCTGCGGGCTCGTTGCCTCTCCGCCGTTGTTCCTCTCTTGGATTCGCTCGCGCTCGTCGCTCTCGCGTCTCTGTCTCTCTCTCGCGCTGGTCGCTCGCTCTCTCTGTCTCGACGCTCTCGGTGCGCGCGCTCGCGCTCTCGCGCTCTCGCTCGCACTCGCTCTCTCTCGCTCGCCTCGTCGTGTGTATTGTGGGTTTGGGCGTCTCTCACTGGCGCGACTCTCTCTCTCACTGTCCGTCTCGCTCGCGCTGCCTCACGGGCGCGCTCTCGCTCTCGCTCGCTTCTCGCGCGCTGCCTGCGCTCTCGCTCGCGTCGTTCTCTCTGTCTACTCTCTGCGCGCGCGCGCTGCTCGCGCTCGCGCGCTCGCTCTCGCGCTGCTCGCGCTCTCGCTGTCTCGCGCTGCTCTCGGTCTCTGTCGCTGCTCAGCTGGGGCTCGCGCGCGTCGTTGTGGTGCGCTCGCGCTCCGTGGGTGGTGCTCGCTCGCGTCTGGTCTCTCTCGCGGTCGGGTCGCCTCGCTCGCGCGCGCTCGCGCGCCGCCGGTCGCTGCGGTGCGCGCGTTCGCGCTCGCGCTCCTCGCGCTCTCTCTCTCGTCGCGCGCTGCGCCTCTCTCTCTCTGCTCTCCTCCCGCTCTCGCTCTCTCGCTGCTCGCGCTCTCTCTCGCGCCGCGCCACCGCCTAAGTTAGCTGCCCCGACGCACTTCCCATACCAACCGCACGACCCCCAGCGCGCGCGCGCGGCCGCGGTGCACACGGTCACCCCCCGCCCGTGCTCGGGCGCGGGACGCGGCGCGGGTTAGCGGGCGCGGCCTGCGGTTCGGGGTCGTTGGGCGGTGATCGTGCGCCGGGCTCCGGTCGGGTGTAAATTACGGGCGGGGGCGCGGGCTGCGTGTGGGCGCCGGTGCGCCGTGCGCGGGCCGAGGGCGTGCGACGCGCGGGCTCGGGCGGGGGCGTTCGCTTGGCGGGCTCTTGCGCGCTGTCGCTGTCGGTGGGCCCACCCCTCTGGGCTCGGGTCCTGCGGTCGGGGGCGGCATCGGGCTACGGGTCTCGGCGGGTTCGGGCTCGGGTCTTGGGGGCTCTTGGGCGCGTTGGTGTCTCCTGCGACTGTCTCGTTCGTTGGCCGGGCTCCGTCTCGGTCGCTGGCGTTCTTTCTGGCGCTGGGCTCGCGGTCGCGGTCTGTGCTGTGCGCTTGCTCGCGTTCGCCGCCCGGGGTCGGCTCTGGGCGGCGCCGTGCGCGGTGAATCGGCCTTGTCGGCCACGGCGGTCGCACGCAATCCCGCCCCGCCCTACCCCTCCGGCCCCCGCCCGCCCCCCGTGCCCGGCCCTGCCTCGGCCGGCACTAAAACCGCCGCCCCGCCCCCCCGCCCCCCAAGCTCCGAAAGAAGAAGAAGGAAAAGAGAAAGAAAGTGAGAAACCAAGAGGAAAGCAAGAGAAAAGCTACCACCCACATCGATAACTACTCAAACAACCCACTACTTCCCCAACCTCCACCCAACTGTAAAAACCCCAAACTCGCGCCAGCCCGTGGCACCCCAGCACCATTTAATATAGACATATAAAACCACAATTAGACATATGTTTGAGAAACCACCCAATAACACTAACACTAACAACACTAAACTAACACTACCTCTCAGAGTGACTGTGTGAGTGTGATAGTAGAGTGAAGTAAGAGTAAAAGTACTCTATATCACTCAAACTATCAAAATTATAATTAATTTAAATAATATATAAAGAGCCTTAGTGCCAACCGCGCCACATTATAAAGAAGTTTACTCCCGAGTAAACCAAGTCCTCAGAATATAATCAGCTCACCAAGATAGCCAATCGTGCGGAGCACCAACAAAACAAAAAAAATATAACCTATTGTAAAGATCAGCAAATTGTGTACAAAGATCTGTAATGCACTATATAACCCCTTCAGACGTCATAATTCCCATTAGACAGTGGTATTCCTTTGGTTTTTAATTTTAATCTATTGAGTTGTATACTCACATATTATTATCCACGTCATCGTCGTCGTCCGACCTCATCATCATCACATCATCATCCTCATCATCATCCATCATCACCATCCTCATCATCATCATCACAATCATCATCATCATCAACATCATCACCAACATCATCATCATCATCATCATCAACAATCATTCACAATCACCCATCAACATCCATCATCTTGTTTTTCTTTTTCTTCACGTATTTTTGTTCTATTTCATTTGGACATCTGCTCCCTCAGCATCTTTCTCCTCCTCCTCTTTCTCTTCTCCTTCTTTTGCTTTTTCTTTTTTCTCCTTCTTTTTCTTTTTCTTTTTCCTCTGTATTTCCCTTTTCCTCTTCTTCTTCTTTTTCTTCTTTGTCTACCCTTCCACTACCTCTCATTGTCCTCGACGTCCCTCCTCCTCTCCCATCCTTCTCCTTCATCCTCTCCCCTTTTCCCCCTCCTTTCCTCCTCCACCCCTTTTCCCCCTTTCCCACCTCCCCTCCCCTCAATCCTTCTACCCTGGCTCTCTTCCTCCTCTCCCCCCCCATCCTCCCCCTCCACCTCCCCCCTCCCCTCGCCCCTCCCCTCGCCCCACACCCTCTCCCCTCCCCCTCACCCCACCCTCCCCTCCTCCTCCTCTTCCTCTTCCTCTCCTTCTATTTCCTCTAATCCTCCTCCTTTTCCTCCTCCTCGTTTTCTTCTTATTCCTCAGAAGAAGGATTAGCAACGGATGTATGACTGTATGGTTTCTAAGACAGGTAAACACGCACGCACACACGCACATACACACAGACACACACACACACACACGGACACACACACGCACACACACACACACACGCACACGCACACGCATACACACACACACTACACAAACACACACACACACACACACACACACGCACATACACACTCACGTAATATTGATTTGTATTTATATTTTCGAACTGCACGATCTGTGACAAAAGCTTATATTTGTTGTTATTTTTGTTGTTGGTGTCATCATAAAGAAGGAGGAGTAGGAGGAAGAAAAGAAGAAGAAGAAGAAGAATGGGAAGAGAAAAAGGAAAAGAGGAGGAAGAAGAAGAGAAGAAGAAGAAGAAGGAAAAGGAAGAGAAAAAGAAAAAGAGGAAGAAGAAGAAGAGTAGGAGAGAAAAAAGAAAAGAGGAAGAAAAAGAAGAGAAACAGAAAAAGAAGATGAAGAAGGAGCATAGGGAGGGAAAAAGAAGAAGAAGAAGTAGAAGAAGAAGAAGAAGATGAAGAATAATAGGAAGAGAAAAAGAAAGTGAAAAAGCAAATGAAGCAGAATAGGAACAGAAAAAGAAGAAGAAGAAGAGGAAGAGAGAAAAAAGGATAGGAAAAGGAAGAGAGAAAAAAGGATGAGAATGGGAAGAGAGAAAAAGGATAAGAAGACAAGAACCAGGCCGCGCTCCAAGTGCCCGGGAGATCGCCGGGGCCCCCAGTGGGCGGGGGCCCCGGGCGGGGAGTTTGTATGTGAATGTCATGGGCGTTTTCGGAAAGGGGGAAGGGGGTTGTATTTTTTGGTTGGTGGCCGCGTTTCGAGGGGGGGGAAGGGCGCGGGCCCTCTCTCTTTCTTTTTTCCCCCTCCCCCCCCCCCCCCTGCCCCCCCCTGCTCCCCCCCCTCTCCCCTTTCCCTTTCCTCTCCCTCCCCTCCCTCCCTCCCCCCCCCCTCCCTCCCCCCTCCCCCCCCCCCTTTTCCTCCCCCTTCTTTTCCTTTTTTCCTCTCTCCCTCCCTCTCCCTCTCTCCCCCCCTTTTCCCCCTCCTCTCCCTCTTCTCTCCCCCTTCTCCTTCTCCCCCCTCCCTCCCCCTCTCCCCCTTCTCTACCTCCCTCTCCCTCCTCCCTCCTTATTTCCCTCTCTACCCCCTCTCCCTCCCTTTTCCCCTCTCCCTCCCTCCCTCCCCCCCTCCTTCTCTCCTCTTCTTCCCTCCTCCCCCTCCTCCTCCCCCTCCCTACCCCTTCCCCCCTTTCCTTCCCTCCTTCTCTCCCTCCCACGCGCGCCTCTGCCCTCCAAGCAGCTCGGGGCGGAGCGAGGCCCGACGGAGGCTGATCCGAAGACAAGCCGCGAGTCTCTGTCCCGAGGGAGGCGAGGAACCGGGGCTTTGCCCAAGCCTTCTACATCTTTTATGCGACCCACGAACTTGTCCTTTTAGCTGCGGGATCAATCGCTCGCTCGCTGACTTACTTGCTCGCGGACTTTCTTGCTTGCTCGCACGTCCACTCGCTGACTCGCTCGCTCCGCCTCGCTAAGTCATTCACTCACGCGCTTGCTCACTCACTCACTCACGCACGTGCAGTCACCCAGACGCAGACGCCCCACGACGGACACTTACTCGAGAATACACACACTCACGCACGGGACGCATCCCCACTGACCACACAGATGTACACGTTTTTTTTTCTCTGTCGGGGGGTTTGTTTTGCCTGTCTGTCTCCTCTCCCTCTCTCCTCTCTCTCTCCTCTCTCTCTCTCTTCTCTCTCTCCCCTCTCTCCTTCCCCTTCCTCTCTCTTCCTCTCTCTCTCTCTCTCTTTTTCCCCCTCTCTCTCTCACCCCCTTTCTCTCTCTCTCTCTCTCTCTCTCTCTCTCTCCCCCTCCTTTTTCTCCTCTTCTCCCCCCCTCTTTTCTCCTTTTCTCTCCCTTCTCTCTCTCTCTTCTCTCTCTCTCTCTCCCTTTTTCCCCTCTCTCTCCCCTCTCGTCCCCTCCCCTCTCCTTTTCCTCTCTCTCTCTCTCTCTCTCTCCTCTCTTTCTCCCTGCCTCCCTCCCTCCCTCCCTCCTCCCCTTTCCCCCCCCTGTATCAATCGCTCCCTTTATCTACCCCCCCGCCCAACCCTCTCTCCCCATCAAACCCCCCCACCCAGCCACACATACAAGCAAGCAGGCGCTCCTTCACGCCCTCCACAAGAGCAAGAGCTTCACGAGACGAGGGGAGAGGAGGGGAGAGGAGGGGAGGGGAGAGGGAGGGGAGAGGAGTTTGCATATGAATAAATTTACATATAGATATACATTCGTACACATGCACATACATATGCAATATATACACGTATACGTATATATATACATATACAAACACACACACACGCAAATATACAGATATATATATAAAAAAATTAAACCCCAATAGACACTCATCAAAAGAGTTCACCCAACGCCGCCGGGGAAAAGGAATTAAAAATGGGGAAAATGCTGTGCTCATTTTCTATATTTTTGTGAAATGTCCTTTCAGAAGAAGGCTCGCTAGTGCTTAGCCACAAAGGAGTCAATGAGTAGACCTTGTGACCTTACCTGATTTGAAAAAAATGCATTTCTTACTAGTGCTATGAATATCGATGGTGTTTTTTATTATTAACATCATAATTACTATAATGTTATAAACAATAGTAACAGCAAAATAAGATAACGTAAAATATTCTCGCAAATCAAAGAAAAGGGTAAACGGGGGAGCCAGGCATTACTCGTAGCTGTGATAAAACAATCAAACAAGTAACTCACAGTGGGCATGGCACATACGTACACGTCATGCCCGTCGGCACTGAGTTAAAAGTGACACCGCCATTGTTACAATAGACAGCGACCGCCAGTAAATAACATTGTTCATTTGATCACAAACAATAGCGACAGTGTTGTTTACAAATGGCGAATTGGCACCCGCAGCAAGGGAATCGGTGTTGCCAACTTATTATTCCCTGTTTCGAGGAGGATGATGATGATGATTATTGAATTGATATCAGCAGTAATAATGAAGGTGGTCATGCTGATTATGATCATGATAGTGATTATAATAGGTTGGTAGCAGAAGAATTATGGTAATGATAATGATGATAAAAGTAATAATAGTAAACATGATAATAACAGTAGTAATATAAAAATAATGATAATGGTAATTACAATGATAACACTAATAATAATACTAACAACAACAATAATAATTACTAACAATAATAATAATTAGTGATTACAATAATGACAATTATTTTAACTAGAAAAATCACGATAATAAGAAAAGAAAAAAAATAACAGAAAAAAAAAATATTGATAATGATACTGGTAATAACAGTAATGACGAAAATAACGAACAACAGAACAGGAACAATAAACATACTGACAATAGTAACAATAACAATCTTAGCTGTAGAAAGCCTTAATTAAACCTTACTTAAACCTACCGTCATCGTCATTGTCATCGTCATCATCATCATCATCATCATCATCATCACCATCATCATAATCATCATCATCACCATCATCATCATCATCATCATCACCATCACATCATCATCATCATCACCATCATCATCATCATCGTCATTGTCATCGTCATCGTCATCATCACATCATCATCATCACCATCATCTTCATCATCATCACCATCATCATCATCATCACCATAATCTTCATCATCATCACCATCATCATCATCATCGTCATTGTCATCGTCATCGTCATCATCACATCATCATCATCACCATCATCTTCATCATCATCACCATCATCTTCATCATCGTCATTGTCATCGTCATCGTCATCATCACATCATCATCATCACCATCATCTTCATCATCATCACCATCATCTTCATCATCGTCATTGTCATCGTCATCGTCATCATCACATCATCATCATCACCATCATCTTCATCATCATCACCATCATCTTCATCATCATCACCATCATCATCATCATCATTATCTCTCCTATTTATCCCCACCATCGGTGTTATCGCCTCCCCTCCGAGAAAATAGCCCGCGGCTTCATTACAATGTCAATGGCACCCTGATTTATGCCTGCTTGTGCGTGGCGGCAGGAGAATGGAAGGAGGGGGGGGGGAGAGGAGGAAAGAGGGACAGGGAGGGGGGAAGAGGGAGGGCGGAGGAGGGAGAGGGACAGGGAGGGGGGAAGAGGGAGGGAGAGGAGGAAAGAGGGACAGGGAGGAGGGAAGAGGGAGGGGGGAGGAGGAAAGATGTTGAAGGAGGGGGAGGAGGGAGGGAAGAGGGAGGGGGAGGAGGAAAGATGGTGAAGGAGGGGGAGGAGGGAGGGAAGAGGGAGGGGAAGAGGGTAGAGGGAGGGAAGGGAACGAAGGAGGGTGGGGAGGGGGAGGAAGCGAGGGGGAAGAATGGAAGGAGGTGTGAGGGTGGGGGGGGGGGGGGGGGAGGATGGAAGGGGAATTGAGAAGAGGGAGGAGGGGGGAGGGGGGAGGGGGGGAAGTGTCATGTGCGGGCTGATGCCAAGGTCAGGTTTGGCCTCGGCTGCTTTTGTTAGGCGGGGTGATGGCTTTAGCGCTAAGATTATTGTTCGGTATTCGTATTAGTGGTATTAGAATTAGTGTTAGTAGTAGTGTTATTATTATTATTATTGTTTTGTTGTTGTTTTTTTGCTGTTTTCTTGTTATCTGCATTACTATCATTATCATGTTTGCCTTGTTAGAGTCATGGTAGTGAAAATGACTAGCAGCGTTATCCTCTTCATCATTATCATTATCAAAAGTATAGTCACGGTTATCTTTATCGCTCTTATCGGAATGCCAATATTGGTATTACTGTTATTTTCATCTTAACTGTCATTATTAGTATTCCTATTATCTTTTTATTCTTAATTACCAGTATTAGTATTACTGTTATAGTTTGTACCTTATAATTTTACCTTAATTGCCAGTATTATTATTATTATTATTATTATTATTAATATTAATTTACGGAAATTTAACTTCTAAAAAGTGTCTGTACAAACCACGCAACAAATGAAGAAAAAGTCACAGCGCTTACGTAAAAGTGTAATATTGACAAGGAATTCTACGGCTTCCAAATAGCAAATGAAGACACATAGACTCTTTGTTAATAGGAGTAATAGCGTTGCAACTTCTGTGTTTTTCTTGAGTTACTTCAACGAGGTTTTAAGATGGATTTTTCTGATAGGGATACGTTTCATATATGTATTATTTATATACAAACATTTAGAAGTTGAAAAATAACAATATTAGAACCTGTAAACTTTTCTGCTTGCCTTATAGCTAACAGAACAAAATTAATATATATATATATATATATATATATATATATATATATATATAACGTATGTCTTGAAAACTATATACATCAAAGTTTTAGAAAACAAGAAGAAAGAGACATCAATTCCTTTTTTTTACGTGTCTCGCCCAGTCGATGGAAGGAGGGAGGTCAATGCCAAGGCGAAATAAATCCATATCTTCAACAAACATGTCTGGCATTTGAAAAAAATAAGACAAAAATGACAAATACATTCTATTTTACTGCGACCTCTGCGATCTTTGTCTGAGTAAATCGATGGAAGTCTAAAGTCTTTATCCAAGATATAATAACTTTCACAGAAAAGTTTACGTACTGGATAATTAAACATGTGGATTTAACTTTGGAAAAAAATAATAGAGGCCTAAAGTCGTTGTCAAGGATATATTAACATTTACAGCAAAGTTGCAGATAATTAAATGTTTGGATTAAACTTTGAAATAAACGAACAACAGTATTAGACGTAAAATACCTTTACTTATAAAAATGCCTTATCGAGGTTTAACATGCCATCCTAACTACCATAAATATCAGATAAACATCTGCAGATCTGATACTTTACAGCAATACGATAAACCCTCCTTATGATACGTATACATCAGGATCTAATCCCTTAAAACAACGACACAAAAAACATTAATACTACTCGATCCTGCTTTGCTTGGTCAGTCTCCCTGCCACGCCGGTTGATGGCTCTGGGGAGTCGGCGGGAGCGAAGACTCAATTTTCTTGTTAATTTTTGTATATCTGTTTTTATCTTTTACATCCTATTCTTCTTTTGTGTGGCTTGCGGGAGGATGGTAAGAGTATATATTTACTTATCATTTTCTGTGTGTGTATGATTTTTAAAAATTTGTGATTTGAATTTCGGGAACTTATTTCTTGTAAGTTTTCAATTTTGAAATGTTTTTTTTATTATTTTTTAATTTATTTTCCTTTTTTTACGTTTTTTGTATTTTTTGTATTTTTGATATTCTATATTGTATTCTAGGAGTTATATATATATATATATATATATATATATATATATATTTCTCTCTCTCTTTCTATATTTTTTTGCGAATATATCCATTGCTTTTTTCGGGAATATATATTCTTTCTTATAATATTTTCTCTCTCTTTGTAATTGTTTGTCTCTATGTTGTATTTAGATTGAATTCATACTGCTTTCATAAATAAAAATAAGAGGAGGACAAGAAAAAAATGGATATGCGAGAAAATATAAAACAATATTTCTGATGTTGGTACTTTTCAAGGTTTTTGTTGGTACTTTACGCTGCCGCCGGACATCCTTCCCTTCTCTCCCTTTCTCCATTTCTCTCTCCCCCCCCCCCCCCCCCCCTCTCTCTCTCTCTCTCTCTCTCTCCCTCTCTCTCTCTCTCTCTCCTCTCTCTGTCTCTCTCCCTCTCTGTCTCTCTCTGTCTCTCTCTGTCTGTCTCTCTCACTCTCTCTCTCTCTCTCTCTCTCTCTCTCTCTCTCTCATATTTACACACTCATTCACTCACTTACACAGGTACATAAGGTAACTCCACTTCTACTTGGCCTGTTTAATAGAAATTGAAATTTATATTTTCCCAAAAGTCTTCTGAAGGCTGTTAATGGTAGAGAACTTTTCGTTATCATAAATAAAAGAGAGGATTTTTTGTCTTATATCTGATAATTATAACAACATCGAGTTTATTATACAAATAATTATGTATCTAGCTATATCTAATATCTCACGGTGCATTCTCATTGGCTAAACGTGATGACAACATTAGCTCCACCCCTCTTTTGACCAGATTTGTGGTAAGTATTTTTGTTTAGTGAATATTCTTAGAAAATGGTTCAGTAATAACAGTAGTAGAAAAATAAACGAAAACGAAACCAAGAATTATGAGAAATAGTTAATATTTGCAATGAATAAAGGCAGAGAGACGGGGCTTAGCTCTGAAGTTGCCAATTAGGGTATTCATCAAGACGGAATGGGGCTACCTGGTTCAGACTACCTTGCACACACACACATATATATGGGTAAATAGATATCTATTCATCTATCATTATATATACATATATAATGATAAAAATAGTTATAGATATTAGTATATATATACAGAGAGAGAGAGAGAGAGAGAGAGAGAGAGAGAGAGAGAGAGAGAGAGAGAGAGGAGAGAGAGAGAGAGAGAGAGAGAGCACACACACACACACACACACATGTCTGCATAGAATGCCCCTTACAAGCTACTAATGATTAACCAAACATACGCGCAAAAAAAAAAAAAAAAAAGCTTCAGCTGCAGGCGAAGCTAATTAATAACCTTCTCAGTTACATACTCCCTGTCTGTAATCCTGAAAATGTAGAGCAGAGTGGCTTCCATACTTTTACGGATATCCTGTGATATGTAGAGCACGAGTGTGTGATAATGCTGTTTACTTGAGAACATTA
>NC_061824.1:39144600-39150090 GCF_019202785.1 Penaeus chinensis
GATTATGATATTTATTTCTTAAGATCATTTTCAGTTAAGTGGATTAGTAGTTATGTTGCTTATTATGTACACGTAGTTATCCTTTAGTTATGTTTCTTACATTTTCTTTACAATCGTTTGTCATATCATCAATTAGTTCCATTTAGTTAATTACAGTTATTTTTTATTTAATCATTTTGTTCATCCCATATGTTATTTACAACTGCCCTTGACCTTGTCCTCACAGGCCGGGGAATCCTCCTGGACGGCGGCCCCGACGGCCTGGCCAAAGGTACGCGCCGGAGCAGAGGCCTCGGAGGCGGGAGGCGGATTTCGTTTAAATAATATAACTAAAGAACTAACTGGAAACCTGACTTGCTTCTAATGTAACACATTTGCTTACATTTATGGATTTATACGCACGTGCGCACGCATATATATAATATATAAATATATATTATATACATACAAAAAAGACACACACGCACGCAAGCACGCAGCACACACAACACACACAACACACACACACACACACACACACACACACACACACACACACACACACACACACACACACACACACACACACACGTTAAATACATAATAAGGCATAATAATCAAGACAATAGTGATCATCTCACTGACCCAAACTTTTATATATATATATATATATATATTTATATATATATATATATATATATTTATACACACATATCTATCTATCTTTCTATCTATCTATATATATGTATATATATGTATATATATGTATATATATGCATACCTATATATATATATATATATATATATATATATATATATACATTTATATGTATATTTATATGTACAATACCTATATATGTATATATATATTGATATATATATTGATATATATATATTGATATATATATATATTGATATATATATATTGATATATATATATATATATTGATATATATATATATATTGATATATATATATATATATATATATATATATTGATATGTATGTATGTTTTAGGTATGTACGTTTATATGTGTATGTGTATAAAAAACATAAGTAATATCGATTGGGATATTCATAACAATAATAAAACTAATAGAGCAACAACAATGCTAATACTGATAACAGTAATGGTAACACTGCTATAACTACTAATACTGAAACTAATAATAATAATAATAATAATAACAACAGTAAGGTAAAGTAGGCTAGATTAACGTCATAAATATTTCAACATAATCTTCAAGAAAAAAAAAAGATCTTCGTAAACCATTTTTATTTTTAAAAAAATTATTGGTGAAAAAAATACGAACGCTCTTTACAATATACAAAAAAAGGAAATACAAGAAAAACGAAAAACATAAAAGATTAAAAATATATAGACGCGATCGTCCTTTTTTTTACGCGAATATATTAATATGAAGACGAAGCAAAATACACGAGCAAAGCGCATTGATAAAATGGATGAATATTTTGGCTGGTGTTCAAAGAGAGAGGGGGGAGAGGGAGGAGGGAGGGGAGGGGGTGGGGGAGGTGAGGGGAGGAGAGGGGAGGGGAGGGGAAGGGAGGAGAAGGTGGAGAGAGGGGGGGAGGTAGAAGGGGAGAGGGAAGAGGAATGGGGAAAGGGAAAAAGAGAGAGGGAGAGGGGAAGGGATAGGGAGAGGAAGGGTGGAGGGAGGGGATAAGGAGAAGGAAGGGAGAGGAAAAAGGGAGAAGGAGAAGGAAGGGGGAGAATGAGAGAAAGCGAAGGAAGTGGAAAGGAAGAGGGAAAGGCACAGAGAGGAGAAGGAGAAAGAAAAGGAGAAGGAAGAGGGGAGGAAGAGGAAGAGGTGAAGTGGGAAAGGGGAGGAAGAAGGAAAGAGGAAGAAGCAGAAGGAGAGAGAAAGAACGAGAGAGAATGAGAGATGGAGGTAAAAGGAAATGAAGAAGTACAGGGAAAGGAAAATGAAGAGGAGAGGAAGGATGGGGAGGATGAGGAAGGAGAGGAAGAAGAGAGAAGAGGAGACGAGAGAGAGAGAAAATGAAGGAGATATGGAGAAAGAGGGGAAAGAGAGGGGGACGAATTAGAAAAACGAAATAGAAAGAAAAAAAAGGAAAGGAAGAGGAAGATACATACAATTAGGCACAGTATACAGATAATAACGAAGAACAGGAAGAAAAAACGTACCGATTATAGCAACCCAAAATCTATTAGTAAAATGGTCTATCCGGAAACTTTCGTGGCGTCGACATAGTTCACTGATTCACGGCATTATGATAAGGTGACCGTAAATAAGCAACCTGGGTTATGACCTGCTGTGACCTCGGAGAAACTGCTGACCTAGGCAGCTCTTCTTTCACTGCCTCTCACTCTCTCTCTCTCTCTCTCTCTCTCTCTCTCTCTCTCTCTCTCTCTCTCTCTCTCTCTCTCTCTCTCTCTCTCTCTCTCTCTGTACACACGTATCTATATGTACGCTCGTACTTCTCCGTAGGTCTGTGTACATGCAAATGTGTATCAAGAGAACAGTTCGTGTTTACCTGTGTGTATTCGTCCTCCAGAAGATTCAAATTAGGCACAGTGTCGCTGGCGTTGTGGTAGGACGCGGGCTTTATTGCAGGCTCTAACGCATGTAAAGTGTTGGTTGCTGAGCTTATTAACATGAGGATGAAGACGGCGTGTGGAGGATGTTGTCTCGAGGTTAAAGAGGACAGCGAGAGCAAGATGGTGTAAAGAAGAAAGAAAATGTGAAGGTATGGAAGCGTGAGAATATGAAAATGCGGAAAGGTGAAATGAATGTTCATAAACGAACGAGGACGAAAATACAGTAATGAATGATAAAGATACAGATATAGAAACATAAATTAAAAAAATATATCGCATCTGACAGTTAAAAAATCACACACGCAAAAAACAATAACTTTCATAAATCATTAAAAAGAAAAATAGAAAAAAAAAAAAAAAAATACCGATATAAGATACGCCTGTCAAGGGGTCAAGTGTGAACGACAAGTGACAGCAGATGAGAGGGAGCTCGTGACAGGGTGTGGAAGTGTCTGACAGGGTGTGGAAATGAAGGCGAGGGTGGAAGTGTGTGTTTAGGTGTGGGTAGGGTGGGAGTGGCAAGCAGGTAGCGGACAGGGGGGGGGGGGGGGGAGCTAAAAAGAGGAGCGGCAGGGTGTGAGGGGGCAGGGAGAGCTTGGCAGAGGGCAGCAGAGTGAGACGTACAGGGTAGGAGTTCAGCAGGGGAGCGGCAGGGTGTGAGGGAGCAGGGAGAGCCAAGCAGGGGAACATCAGGGGGAGAGACTAGCAGAGAAAACTTAGCAGTGAGCAGCAGGGTGAGGCAGACACGCGAGATAAGCAGAGAAAGTCAAGCAGAGGGGAAAAGCAGGCTCAGGCAAGCAGAGGGAGCCAAGCAGACGGGGCCGCGAAGGGATTGCCAAGCAGAGAGAGCTAAGCAGGCAGGGTGGGCCAGACAGGGAAAACAGGGAGTGTGTGGCAGGGAGAGCCACTGACAGAGAGTGCCAGGCAGGGAGAGGCAGGGCAGGGAGGGCGAGGGTGGCATCATTAGCGCAGGCCCGAGTGCCAGGGAGTGCCAGGGAGCATCAGGGCGTGTAATTGAATGTAGACACAGAGTGGTTTCAGGGCCGCCTCCCTGGCCCTTCGATCTCCTCTCGGCGATCTGGGTGGCACGCGCACACGAACGCACGCACACGCACACACATACAATAATAATGATGACGATGACGATGACGACGACGATGATGATAATAATACTAATGATAACAATAAATACAGCAGTAATAGAGACACGGCTCTCGGCAACCAGCCCAAGAGCCGAGAGCCAGCGGCGGCCCAGGAAGGCGGGCGGCGGCAGCAGAGTCAGATAAACAAATATTTTGAGTGAAGACGGATTTGCTGAGTCACGCTAGTCCGTGTCTGGCGGAGCTTCGCCTTGAGAGTGTAGCTTCTTCTCAGTTTTTTTTTGGGGGGGGTTGGGGGTGGGGGGGTGGGGGAGGCGGTTGTAAGATGTTGATTTTAGTTTTTCTTTTTTATTATCAACTTTGTTTTTCGTTTTATTTTATTATTATTTATCTGGTTAATTTCCTTTTTTCCGTTTTTTCTTCTTTCTTCTTCTTGTATTTCGTCTTCGTTTTTTTCCTGTTCTTCTTCTTATCTTCCTTCTTCATCTTCATCTTCCTCCTCCTCCTCCTCCTCCTTCTTCTTCTTCTTCTTTTCTTCTTCTTCTTCATAATTTTTCTTCTATTTTTAATTTTTTTCCCCCTTCCTCTTCTCCCTCCTTCAACATTCCTCCTTTCATTAAAAGTCAGTGTATATACACACAGACTTACACATACATACTTATACATATTGTTTTTTCTTTTTTACATAACATCAGTATAACTAAACATTTACTAAAGAAGATTTTAAAAAAAAATGATCTTCCTTCTCTTTCGATTCTTTTCGAATTTCTCAAAATTGTTTTCTTTCCCATTTTTGATTTTCATTAATTGTTTTTTTTTTCCTTTTTTTATTCTCATATTGGGAAAAAAAAATATTTTTCAGCTTTACTTCACTTTTTCATCATTTTTTTTTTTCGTTTCGGAGAATCTATCAATCTTTATTTCTTACTTTGTCTTTTTCTTTTTTGGAATTATATTCGTTTTCTAATTTTTTTTTTCTGACTCATTTTCGAAAATCTGTCCCATTTTTTTCCTTCTCCATCTCTTTCTCTCACCTTTTGAAAAAAAAAAATATCTTCTACGTCTCTGTCTCTTGCATTTTGACTTTCATTTTTTTAAAATAATTTCTTCCCTATTTTTTCTTTCACATTTTAGAAGAAAAAAAACTATATATATTCCCATGAGAGGCGTTTTTTTTTTTATTTCTTCTCCTTCTCGCTCTGTTTCTTTAAAAACAAATCCCGTTCTTCTTCTTTTCTTCTCTCATCCCTTTCTCTCACATTTTTTTTCTTTGGTAATTTTTTTCCAATTTTTTTCTTTCTCATTTTATTTATATTCATATGTTTATTTCTATTTCTTTATATTAGTTTTTATATTTATGTTTATTTGTATTTCTATTTATTTGTATTTATATTTATTTATATTTATATTATTTGTATGTATTTATATAAATAATTATTTATTTATTTTTATATTAATTTATACTTATTTTTATGTTTATATTTATATCTATATGTATTTATATCTATACTTATATTTATTAAAATTTTCATATTCATTTATATTTACATCTCTATATTTCTACTCATATTTATATTTATTCATATATACCTTTCTCCTTTTTTTTTTTTTTTTAGAAATTATTTCATCATTAAAAAAAAAAAAAAAAAATATCACATATTAGTCTTTCTTCCTCTGGGCTTCCCGGAGGTCAAAGCACCTCGGGTTTGACGAAGCGCCCGCCGACCGCACGCGATCCGGGGGCCGAGAGGGAACACGGATTTCTCTCCTCTCTCTCTCTCTCCTCTCTCTCTCTCTCCTCTCTCTCATCTCTCCTCTCTCTCTCTCTCC
>NC_061824.1:39167690-39169333 GCF_019202785.1 Penaeus chinensis
CTCCCCTTCCCGCCAAAACCGCCTCTCCCGCCACCATTCCCGCCAAAAAAAGGCCATTCCCGCCAAAAGAGGCCATTCCCGCCAAAGCCGCCTCTCGCGCGCGCCGACACGCCAAGTTACGAGCCCGACGCCATTCCATTCCCCAGGATATAAAACGGCCGCCCTGACCCCTCGACAGCGCCATTTCGTCAGCACAATACACAGCGGGCTTCCTCCGTGTTCCTGGGGCGCGCCGAGAGGGCGGGAGGCGACGTGGCACTTCCATTGGCGGCGACAACCCATTTCCCGAAGTGTCACTCAGGAAGCGGGTCGAAGAGGGAGACGCGCCGGGCGCCGCCGCCCCTCGCGCCTCGCTCGGCCTCTGGGCTCTGGTCGGCGGCCTTTGGCCCTGGGTCTGGGTCTGAGGTCTTTGGGTCTGAAGCCTCGGCTGGTTTGATGTGCGCGGCGGGTAGTGGTTTTGCGTCGTTTCGCGGTTTGACTCTGTGTGTGTCTGAGTCTGTCTGTCTGTCTGTCTGTCTGTCTGTCTGTCTGTCTGTCTGTCTGTCTGCCTGTCTGTCTCTCTCTCTCCTCCCCAATTTCTTCTCTTCCCTCTCCCTCCTCCAACCCTACAGCCCTTTCCCACTCCCCCTCCTTCCCTATCCCCCTCTCCTCCCCTCCTTCCCTATCCCTCTCCCCCCTATCCCCCTCTCCTCCCCTCCTTCCCTATCCCTCCCCCTCTCCCTCTCCCCCATATATATATAACCGAGCCATCAAGCCCGTACCTTCCGCGGCGCCATTCCTCCTGATTTCACGGCGCTGGCTGTGAAATTACGTGACACGCGATGCCCTTCCACATATTATTCTGACGAAGGCGGTGACGGAGGAAGGGGGAGGGGGATGAATGATTGCCTGTGAATGCCGTTCGTGTGGTACGAAAGTCGATTATTTGGGAGAGAGGGAGAGGAAAAGAGGGGAGAAGAGGGAAGAGGGAAGAGGGAAGAATGGGAGGGAGGGAGGGAGGGAGGAAGGGAGGGAGGGGGAGGGGGAAGGGGGGGAGGGGGAGGGGAGAGAGAGAGAGAGAGAGAGAGAGAGAGAGAGAGAGAGAGAGAGAGAGAGAGAGAGAGAGAGAGAGAGAGAGAGAGAGAGAGGGAGAGAGAGAGAGAGAGAAAGAGAAAGAGAAACAGACACACACAGAGAGAGAGAGAGAGAGAGAGAGAGAGAGAGAGAGAGAGAGAGAGAGAGAGAGAGAGAGAGAGAGAGAGAGAGAGAGCGACAGACAAAAGAATGAAAAGGTAAAACACCACGGGGTGAAACAGCAACAAATAAAGAAACGGAATAACAAAAAATAAACACAGACGAATGAATTTGATCGATGTGATTTTGATGAAAATAAAATGTCCAACTATAATCATGCATCACGTGAAATCGGCGCCTCGGAGTACACGAGGGAAAAGCCAATTCGAACTGGAAGTTGCAGCAAATCTATTATATACAAAACACGCACAACAACACAACAAAGGACACAAGGCACATACACATAAACGAGTGGTGTGTGTGTGTGTGTGTGTGTGTGTGTGTGTGTGTGTGTGTGTGTGTGTGTGTGTGTGCGTGGCTACATGCGTGCGTGTGCGTATATGTGTGATTATTTACGCACACAGCTAAAA
>NC_061824.1:39191933-39199433 GCF_019202785.1 Penaeus chinensis
AAAATTCGCGACGTGACAGAAGTAACCTTTTCCTAGCTGTTATCTGTGTGGAGGAAATTTATGCATGATATCCGCTTGATTTTGTTTCATCTGGTTGTGTTTTTTATTTTTATTATTGTTTTTATTTCTTTATTGTAATTGTGTGTTTAAGCCCCCGCGCGGTTTTGTTGCGGATTTCGTTCGTCATCTGTTTTAGTTTCGAAATTTCCGCCTGCGTATTTTTGATTTTAGGCATTGTCCTCCATGTCCTCCCTCCTCCATTTCCTTTCTTTTGCTTTATTTTATTCACTTTTATTTTCTTTCCTTCTTTCTTTCTTTTACTTATTCACTCTCCAATTCACCGCCGCCGCTCGTCTTTTGTTTCGCTCTGAAAATCTTTGAGCACGTTCTCCACTCCGCGTCGCACCGTGGTTTAATCGCTGTCGTTGTTCTGGCGAAAAAGGGAATCTATTCTCCTCTTCACTTCCTTCCGGCGGAGGACAAAGAGAGATTGAGAGAGGGAGAGGGAGGGAGAGAGGGAGGAAGGAGGAGGAGAAGGAAAAGGAGAAGGAGAAGGAGAGGGAGTAGGAGTAGGAGAAGGAGAAGGAGAAGGAGGAAGGGGGAGGGGGAGAGGGAGAGGGAGAGGGAGAGGGAGAGGGAGAGGGAGACAGAGAAGGAGAAGCAGATGGGGAAGGAGAAGGAGAAAGAGAAGGAAAGAGAAACAAACAGAGAGAGGGAGAGGGAGAGGGAGAAGGAGAGGGAGAGAGAGAGAGAGAGAGAGAGAGAGAGAGAGGGAGAGGGAGAGGGAGAGGGAGAGAGAGAGGGAGAGGGAGAGGGAGAGAGAGAGAGAGAGAGAGAGAGAGAGAGAGAGAGGGAGAGAGGGAGAGAGGGAAAGAGGGAGAGAGGGAGAGAGGGAGAGAGGGAGAGAGAGAGAGAAGGAGAGAGGGAAGACAAAGAATAATCTCAAGAAGGAAAAGTCGAGGCGGAAGTCCGTACTTGTGGCAGTGTGTCTGCTCTTTCGCCAAGGGACGTGGGTTCGCCCTCGCCCTGCCTGTGTGCGTGTGCTTGTGTGTGTGTGCGAGCGTGTGTAAGTGTAAAGGGGAATAGAGTGTGTGTGTGGGTGTTTCCTTTTTCTCTTGCTCTGTCTCTGAATTTCTCTATTTGTCTTAATGTGTGTGTGCCTGAATGTCTGTCTGTTACCCTCTGCCTCTGTCTCTCTGTGTCTCTGTCAAACTTTCGTCGTTTTCTGTCCCTTCTTTTTTGCTGTCTCATCATTTTCATTATCGTTACTCTTAGTCTTATTACTATTACTGATGTGATCATTATTAACATTATCATTGCCATCATTATCAGCAGTAACAGCCGTATCTCCACCACTATCATCAAGACATGTTGCATTCTATCATCGCCGACACCATCACCATCATTATTATCATCACCATAAGCATTGCCACACTCACCATCACCACCATAATTATCACCACCACCATCATCATAACCACCACCACCATCATCATAACCACCACCACCATGACCATCTCCACACCACCACCATCATTATCACCATCACCATCATTGTCATCACCACCATCATCATCACCATCTCCGTCACCATTGCCATAATCCTCAGTCCGACAAGATCGTAGGATTATCCACAACGCCGTCACTCGAGGAGACCTTACGACTTGTCCACGGAGACCCTTCAAGGAACATCAAAACACAGCTAAAGTTACAGACATCACAAACATCAAAGGCACACACTAGATGATGTTATTAAGATGTGTTTAATAAGTCGTGGATGAGGACACGCCCTTAAGACACGTATCGGATTCAGAGATAACACTCAAGGGCTCGGAAGGGTCTCTATCTGACGGGCTGACGAGATGGTGATTCATTTTGGGCAGTTTTGAGCTATTAGATGCTAAGTTTATAGATGGTGTAGAAATGTAATGATGATATATGGGGTGGAGTAATGTGATTTCTTTGTTGTTATAGTTACAGTAGCAACAAGAACAACCAATGCTAAATTTAGATTTTAATTCGCCTTAGGTGACAGTACAGTCGGGGACCTCTTCATTACAAATTTCGTTATATTACACTTTATTCCTATACATGCATAATGGTACGGGCAAGTTCATTCGTAGGTTTGGGTATGTTTTAGTGAAAGGAGTATTGAAAAAATCATGATATAACACAGGGGCATTTTCTGAGAATTAAATACGATGTTGTGTTCTTCATCATCATAAATGTATAGTTATCCTATCTCATTTCTTATGCAATCTGTATATTAATCTTCCTTCTTTATCTATTTATTCACTTCGTTATTTATTCATTTATGAGACGAAGCAACCACTGACTCTCTGAAGCAATTCGAAGTTTCTTGTACCTCAGTTCAGTTCATTAATTTTAGTAAGTTCAGTTAAGTTCAGCCTGGCTACCTGTTCGGGCGTGGGCAGTCATTAATACAGATTTTAATTAACATTTATTGGACACAGTACAGTATTCTTTAATAACTTAAGCTTAGTTAAGTAAGTTTATTTACCACCCTGACTATCTGCTCAGGCCTAGGCAATCGTCATTAATTTTCAGTTTTACATATATTTGAGATATTACAGTATTCTGTGACTACTGTTACTGTACGTGATAAAATGAAAATATAAATCATACATCATACAGAAGAATATTACGTTGATATGAGTTTGCCACTGTGTTTACATAACACTGTTTATATTCCAATGTATCAGATGAAATTAAATATTCACATTGTCCAGTCTGAACCCACGCTAAAGATTCCCGTAGACTTTTTAGCATCGTGTTGTAACGTCTAAGAAATCGCTTTTGAGAAGGGAGCCACCCGGGGAATATTTTTTATGAATGTACTTCGTTTTGTGAATGGGATTTTATGAATGTCCTCGCTGAATACCCAGTGATAGTAAACACGAGAATGGTTGTAAAGGGGTTTAAAACGAACGGTGATTTTATACCGTGGAATTTCTGCATTTAGATGAGCTTACATCGTTCTTTTCATTACATAAGTCTTTTTTCTTATTCGTTTGTTGTTCCTGTGTTGGGAGAAGATGGCAAGGACTAAAACGTCTTGAATTACGTAGATTATATATTTGCATAACAAGGAGAAAGACGGTGATGTTGTTAGAGATAACGAGAAAGGAACTTTATTCGACTGTGATCGTAGAAGTGCTTTTTATAATGGAAATGGTAATTGTGAGAAGATAAAAATAACTGCGAATGATTTTTTTCATAATGTTAACGGCAGTGACGAGTAGATTTAGTTTAGATTAAATCGCGTGTTTTTTTAACTATGGTATAAACAAATTCGTGAAAATTAGTAGTAACAGTGATAATGAGGATGCTTATGACGATGATAATGATGATGAAGGTAATTAATGACACAATGATGATGATTGTTTTCTCTTTTGTTTATCAGTGTTATCATTAATTTTGTTTTCATCATTATCATTTCTATAGTCATCATTATTATTATTTTTTATCGTTATGACTATGATGATGATGATTATTAATATATTATTGTTATTATTGTTATTATTATAACTCCTATTATTATTATTATTATTATTATTATTATTATTATTATTATCATTATTATTTATTATTATTATTATTATTATTATTATTATTATTATTATTATTATTATTATTATTATTATTATTATTATTATCATCATCATTATTTCTATTGTCATAATTATTATTATTATTATTATTATTATTATCATTATTATTTTTATCATCATCATCATTATTGTTGTTTGTTGTTCTTGTTATTATTGCTACCATTATTGTTATTATTATTATTATTATTATTATTATTATTATTATTATTATTACTTTTATAATTATTATCATTGCTGTTATTGTTATCATTGTAACTACTACTACTATCACCATTGTTATTGTTCTTATTGTTCCTGTTATCACCATCGTCAACATCATCATCATCATCAACTATCCTGCTGCTAATTTCAATGATATTAAGGGTGAGATTACTATGAATAATATTTTCATGACTGATGAAGCTAGTGATTATGATGATAATGAGGATGATGATGATGATGAAAATTACTCGTACCATGGTTAATGAGGATGTTATTGTTTAATAATGATGACATAATCTAAGAATGATGTTATAATTCATTAATGATGTTGTGAATTAATAATAATTTTAAGTGTCATATTTGTTATTGGTATTATAGCAGTGATAATGATAATAGAGATGAAATGATGTTATTAATCAGTTGTAAACGATGTGGTATTAATTATCACAGCAACAAAAAGACAACAATCATTTTTTACAATTATCATGAATTCTGCTGTTTTTTTTTATGATCTTAATGACGATAATGGTATTAATGATAAGGATAATAACATTGATAATAGTGGGGACATCTATGGCAACCGAGATGAAAACATTAATGATGATAACAAGATCTCGACGCCGAAGACAGATTAAACCCAGCGAGATTACCATAACTGTCAACCCCGCGATCTTTAATGCCTGTAAGTCCTTTTCTAATTCAAATTCCATTATGTAAACAACAAAGAAACAAGACGTTAGCCTGGGAGTTATTTTTTTCCAGCATTTTAGTCGATTTTCCTTTTCATTTCGACGTAAAAAGAATAAAAAATAAAAAATTTCTTCTGCGAGTACTGTTTCGTTTCGGATGCATCTTAGCAACTCGGCTCCATAGCACTGGGTTTTCGTTAGCAGGTCGTGTACGGCATTTTCTTATGAGACGCCGTAGTAAGATTAAAAAGATTAAAATCATAAATCGTAATTTCTAAGATGATTAATCTAATCAGAAAAACAATAGAGATAATAAAAAAATATATAAATAACCACGTCAGTATCCTTTAAAAAATATGGGCATCGAGTAGAGACAGAGAAAAAGGGGATAGCTGGCAACCTCATCTCCATCCGGGCTCGGGCAAGAGAGAGAGGGAGGGAGAAGGAGGGAGAGGGAGAGAGGGAGAGGGAGAGGGAGAGAGAAGGGGAGAGGGAGAGGGAGAGAGGGAGATAGAGGGACGGAGATGGAGAGGGAGAGAGGGAGAGGGGGAGAGGGGGAGGGAGAGAGGGAGAGAGAGAGAGAGAAGGGGAGAGGGAGAGGGAGATGGAGAGGGAGAGGGAGAGGGAGAGGGAGAAAGAGGAAGAGGGAGAGAGGGAGAGAGAGAAGGGGAGAGGGAGAGGGAGAGGGAGAGAGATGGAGACGGAGAGAGGGAGGGAGATAGAGAGGGGGAGAGATGGAGACGGAGAGAGGGAGAGGGAGAAAGAGGAAGAGGGAGAGAGGGAGAGAGAGAAGGGGAGAGGGAGAGGGAGAGGGAGAGAGATGGAGACGGAGAGAGGGAGGGAGATAGAGAGGGGGAGAGATGGAGACGGAGAGAGGGAGAGAGAGAGAGGGGGAGAGGGGGAGAGAGGGAGAGAGGGAGAGAGGGAGAGAGGGAGAGAGGGAGAGAGGGAGAGAGGGAGAGAGGGAGAGAGGGAGAGAGAGAGAGAGAGAAGGGGGGAGGGAGAGGGAGAGGGAGAGAGGGAGAGAGAGAGAGAGAGAGAAGGGGGAGGGAGAGGGAGAGGGAGAGAGGGAGAGAGAGAGGGAGAGAGAGGGAGAGAGAGGGGGGGAAAGGGAAGGAGAGGGAAAGGGAGAGAGAAAGGGAGAGAGTTGGAGAGGTGGAGAGGGAGAGAGGGGGAGAGGGAGAGAGAGAGGAAGGGAGGGAGAGGGAGAGGGAGGGAGGGAGAGGGAGGGAGGGAGAGGGAGAGAGGGAGAGAGAGAGGGAGGGAGGGAGGGAGGGAGGGAGGGAGGGAGAGAGAGAGAGAGAGAGAGAGAGGGGAGGGAGGGAGGGGGGAGGGAGAGGGGGAGAGAGGGGGAGAGGGAGAGGGGGGAGAGGGAGAGGGGGGAGAGGGAGAGGGGGGGAGAGGGAGAGGGGGGAGAGGGAGAGGGGGGGAGAGGGAGAGGGGGGGAGGGAGAGGGGGAGAGGGAGAGGGGGAAAGGGAGGGAGGGAGAGGGAGAGGGAGAGGGAGTTAGGGAGAGGAAGAGAGAGAGAGAGAGCGAGAGAGAGAGAGGGAGAGCGATAGAGAGAGGAACTGTTTATGCCCCTCAGGTACCTTCCGCGCGACGAGTCCATCTCAAGACTCCGGGCCCTCCGAGTCTCAGTTGGCAATTGGCGTGGGAGGAGGAGAGACACGCACGGTCCCGCTCTCTCTCTCTCTCTCTCTTTGCCCTTATCCGTACCTGATTTTTGTTTGGGAGAAGAACGTTTCTCGCTGTTGTGCCTTATTATCTGCGTGTGCTTTTTATTACTATTTTTTTATATGTCTTTCCGAAACTGTGGATAAGAAAGGAAGGAAGAGGGAGCTGTGTGTACAAATATATATATATTTTTTATACTAAATGAGGCAACTGGAGATGTCAATGCGTTCTGATAAATGGACGAATATATATTTTTGATGATTACCACGTGATGCGTCGAGATGTCGAGTACATAACCCCGAGGCTCGATTTCCGCCAGGAGCACTCCACAATTCTAATAATAAATGCAAGTGAGAGAATCACATCGAAGGATATTGACCCTATTGTCTTGATATGAA
The DNA here is from genome assembly GCF_019202785.1 of Penaeus chinensis. NCBI lineage: Eukaryota > Metazoa > Arthropoda > Malacostraca > Decapoda > Penaeidae > Penaeus > Penaeus chinensis. The sequence goes on from NC_061824.1 coordinate 39,198,529, forward strand.
CTGTGCCTCGTAAAACCCGAAAAAGAAAATCATCCCTCCATTTAAAACAAACACAAACCTTCAAAACGAATTAATTAAACCGTATGCTTAAGAAACAGCTTGATCTCGACACCCCATTGACCACACCGATGTAAAAGCAAAAGCGCCCAGGGCAGAGCTTCCCCACTACATATGCATCGCCAGCCAGGGGGACGAGAGACATAACTGGAGTGACAATGTTGGTGTTGTGGTTCACTCAGCGGTTCTATCTGTTGGTTGTAACGCATGTGTGGTTGGTTCTCCTCCAGGGGGCGCTGCAGGAACTCAAGATCTACAGCTCGCCAGATCTCGCGGCCGTTCAGTGCGATAACAACTTTGCGGTGAGTACCCTTCGAGAGCGGCGTGTGTGGACCGCCTGTTTGGCTTTTTCCCTTTAGTGAGGTTTTATTTTCATGTGCCCCTTTTTTCTTTTTTTCTTTTTTCTTTTCCTCTTTCTGTTTCGTCTTTCTTTTCTTTTTCCGTTTTCTGTTTCGTCTTTCTTTTCTTTCTCTCTGTTTCCTTCCCCTTTTCTCGTTTGTTTTTTTCTCTTTCTTTTTCCTTTGGTTTTTCGTTTCCTCTTTCTCTCTTTTCCTTCGCCTTTTTCTCTGTCGTCTCTCCATTCTCTCTCTCTTTTTCCTTCCTTTTATCACCTCCTCCTCCTCCTTCTCTCTGTATTCGCTATTTCTCATTGGTTCTTCTATTTTAGAGTTCCTATTCTATTTTTTTGTAGCTATTGTAAGAAGCATGATAAATTTCCCTTAATGTAAACTAAAAAACATTTATGAAAAACCATTAAAAAACATTTATTCCCGTACTTCAGTTGTTAATGTGGTTTCACATACATTTCTTACTACATTTTGACACCGGAGGTAAGTCTCGGTAAGTAG
>NC_061824.1:39204433-39226933 GCF_019202785.1 Penaeus chinensis
TTATAATAATAGTAAAGCTATTATTAACACAACGTAATGGACACAAATTGTATACGAGGCTTGGTCATTTAGCGGCGAATAGGGAAGCTCTAGTGAACAAATTGGTGTTCATTTTGCCTTTGAACATTGCCTCGGGTTTTGTCTTGCTGTCTGTCGGGTGTTTGTGGTCGCTGGTATGCCCTTCTTGATTTGCATAAGCATGATAACGGCGAAGAGAGGAGGGTTAGTCCTGGGCGAGTGGGGACTGGACGGTAGAAAGGCTTTGGTGCTATTAGTATCAGAAATATACACGTATATTTGGGATATATATCTGTGCATGTATAAGATATAGTATATATATTATATATATATGTACATATGTGTGTATATATGGTATATATATATGCATATCTGCTCACATATGTATAGAAAAAAATATGATTATATGTATACGCACGTATGTATATGTATATATATTACGTATATACACATATGTACACATGCATACATATGTATATGTGTGTATGTGTGTGCGCGCATACATATATTGATAGTAACAATAAAAAATATGAATAAAAACGATATATACATAAAATAAAACAAAAATCTATATGTATGGTGAAAACAAAAGGCAAACATACCCATAGGCCTAATAAGCACACAACAGAAGAAGCAAATCCATAACTTTTCCGTTAACAGGTGATTTTGTCTCCTCTCTTTATCAACGGTCTTATCTAAAATTCTCCACGTAACGAAAAAGACGTTTGTCGACGATAAATATCTCGAATATTTCTCGTTATGGAGCACGGAATTGTTTTTGTTTAAAAGGGAGAGATATCTGTGGGTCTATGGTTTAGTTGAAGGTTTAAAGATGGGTAAGGGGGGGGGGGGGGCGGTTTCTAAGTAAGCAGGGTATGCATTGGTGCGGGTGGATGGGGGCTGTTTGTGATTCTCTCTCGCTGGTTTTCTGTATATGGCTCTGTCTGTCTGTCTATCTATCTGTCTATCTGTCTGTCTCTCCCTCTCTCTCTCTCTCTCTCTCTATGCGTGTGTGTTGGTGTGTGTGTGTGTGAGATATATGAGACATTGTATAATTAGATTGTCATAACGGGAATTTCGTAAAATAATATTTTTCATCGAAATTATGATTTGTGACCAACTACTGTTGTTTGAATAACTGTTAGCATTAATGAATAATTAAAGCAAGCGAATTCTCAATAATAGATTTCCAAAAAGGGCCAAACAAATAAGACAGAAATTCACAACCTTTCTTTACACAAAGCAAGTCATTACAAATGTACAAAAAAATGATTACTCTTTAAATCTCAGAAGAACCACAGTAAAAAAATAAATAAAAAATAAATGAAAAAATGCCGAATTAGTGTTCAAGAAAATCATTTACAATATGTCCTTAAGAACACCATTCTGGGTTGATCTCCTTGCACACCTACACGGGAGCAATTGCACGCCTAAATAGTCGCTCGCAAGGACAGTCTGTACATCAAATAAAAGCACAGGTATTATTAGATACACAACGCCCTGTAAAATAAAAAGTTTCAAGGTTGCGTGTAATAAGGTCGGGGTGTCGGTAGGGAGGTTATGGTGGTGATGGTGGCTGATAGTGATGGTGGCTGATAGTGATGGTATTGATGGTAGTGATTATGAGCAAGAGGGGGGGGGGGAAGGTTGGGATGATAAGGATAGTGGTGGTGATAGTGATGATCATGCTGGAGACGGCGTTGGCGGTGATGATGGTGATGATGGTGTTGGTGATGTGGAGTATGGTGATGATAGTGGTGGTGCTCCTGCTCATAGTAGGAATGATGATGAGAATGACGAGGCTGTGATGATGGTGATAATAATAATGACAATTACAATGACAGCAACGATAATGACAACATTAACAATGGTAATGATGATAACAGTAATGATAATCATGAAATTCATAATGATTATATTGATAATGATAACGATGAAAACAAAAATGATATTCATAGTTGTGATAGTGAAAATGATGATAATATTAATGATAATCATAATTATAATAATGAAAATGATTGTAATAATAATAATAATGAGAAAAATAATAGCAAACAGCAACACCACCACCAACAATAATAATGATAATAATAATAATAATGACAATAAAAATAGAGCAATACCCCAGAGCCAGTGCCATCTCCGTACCCAGTATCCCTCACAGCTCCAAGAATCAAAAGCCACCCAAGCACAGAAGGCGAGCAAGAAACGAGCAAGGAACGCCAAAGCCGATACGTTTCGAGTAAAATGAGCCTCCTCTTCGGGCGGGAAACCAAAGAAGATATTTCGAGTGAGTTGCTTGATGTCTGCCGCCAGAGGGACACGGGCGGTTTCTGTTTTTTCTGTAACCGTGATTATCATTTTTATGTATGTATATTTACATATGTATATGTTTATATATACATATGTATATATTTGCATATATACACATATACACACATATTTGTATGTATGTTTATATATGTATGTATACATATGTACTCATACACACATATACAGCACACACACACACACACATATATATATATATATATATATATATATTATGTATATATAAACATATATATAATATATATGTATGTATGTTTGTGTATACACACATATATATAGAGAGAGACAAAGAGAGGGACACATACATATATATTATGCATAAAGACCCATACAGTTATAAGTACCCAGATATCGCATACACACACCCAGGCGCAGGCGAGAGTGACCTACAATCTGCATGCTTTAAAGTTATTACGCCTCTCCGTCTTCGTGAGGTTATCTTAGCAGTGTCCAGTATGAGGAGGCAGAATGTTATGTGTGTCTGGCCGGCGTGTGGGTTGACTGTCAAATATGCGGGCCGGTCTTGCAGTCTCCCGGCCTGCCAGTCTGCCAGTCTGCCGGTCTGCCGGTCTAACCCTGGGGAGAGGTTAATTTCGCGGAATATGTGACCTTTTTTTTTGAGAAATGTAGGGGTGTAAGTATGTTGGGTCGTTTGTTTGTATGGTGTATGTGTACAGGTTAGGATGGGTGTGAGGATTATGCATAGTGCGTTGGTGCACCTACAAGGTTGGTGCGGTTTTTGTGTTGTTGTTTTTTATTACTGAGTTTGCTGGAGGGGGTGATCTCTGCTCTCACTGATCTCTCTCTCTCTCTCTCTCAATCTATCTCTCTGTCGATCTCTCCCTCCCTCCCTCCCTCTCTGTCGATTTTTCTCTCCCTCCCTCTCTCTCCATCTACATCAAGTCCCCCCTTATTCACCCCTTCCCTCTCTTGCTCTCCATCTCATCCTCCCTTAATCTCCCTCCCCCCCCCCCCTCCTCGCTCATCACTGTGGGTGGGACCTTCTAAGATTGCAAATTTCGCGAATGCTGTGCGCTGGAATTTCATAGGCCTGGTTGGGTTGTCGTCTTTTTAGCTCAGGACGTGTTTACTTCTTCGTGTATCTTTTTTTTTTTTTGTGGACTGCGTGGCGTTTCTAGATTTATAAATGTGGCATTTTCATATATATGAATGTAAATGTGTGTGTATGAATATTCATATGTATGTTTAATACATACATATGAATATACATATACATACACACACACATATATGTGTGTATGTATGTGTATATCTATATTTATATTTATATTCATATGTCATAATTATAAATACACACATATGTATATATCTATATATATTTATATTTATGTATATATATAGTGTATGTATGCATGTATCTATATCTATATCTATCTATATAAATATATATATGTGTGTATACACATACATATCATATAAACAGGCACGGTTGTGAGCGTGCGTGTGTGCGTACAATATGTGCATTACTCAGACAGACATCTATGTATCTCTAAGTTCAGATCCATCCGCCTGAGATCGAGACGCAGACGATAAATAAATCCTAAAGTTAAATGCAAAAATAAGCGTTCGTGGAGCGTGAATCAGCCGCGAAGAAGACAAAGAGGCCCTTTTAATAAACAGCTTATTTGCGGGTTATCGCAGATTCATTGGACGTGAGCTCGCGCCAAGCTAATTATTAATATTCAGACTAAAGATTTACTGGGAGATGTTATCGCCTTTTTCTGACCGATGCGAGAGGCCCTCCGCCGGTTCTGGCTCTGTCTTTCTTTCTCTTATTCTCTCTCTCTCTTTTCCTTTTTCTCTTTCTTTCTCTCTCTTTTTCTTTCTCTCTCTCTCTTTCTTTCTTTCTTTCATTCTCTCTCACTCTCTGCCTTGCCCTCGCTCTCTGTCTCTCTCTGTTTGTCTGTCTCTCTCTCTCTCTCTCTCTCTCTCGCGTATTTGTATATTTTTAGGTAATTTGTCTCTACATATTTCCTTTTTCCAATTTCGAGCTTTTTAATTTTATTTTTCATCGTGAACCGCCTCGTCCTGTCAATCACCGGCCCCCTTAAAACTTTCCTCCCTCCGTCTCTCCCTTCTCCCTCTATTCCCCTTCCCCTTCCCCGTACCCTCACTCACCTCTTCTCTCCTCTCCCTCCCTCCCCCCTTCCCGCCCTCCCACCCCACCCTTTCTTAGTCCCCCTCCCTCCCACCCCACCCTTTCTTAGTCCTCCCTCCCTCCCCTCTCCCCTCCCTCCAACCCCACCCGTTTCCCCTTTCCCAAGTCCCTCCACCTGGCCACAATCAGTCACTGTGTCTCTCCGGACTGCCTGTGAAAGGGTCGACGGCTTCCATTCAGCAGTGGAGAGGCCTAAGCGCAGGGGCCGAGGCGATGGGCCTGTGGGGTGCTGGACCGTAACTCATGACGGAGGATAAAAGATGAGGGAGTGAGGGAGGGGAGGGGAGGGGAGGGGAAAGGGAGGGAGGGAGGGGGAAAAGGTTGGGTGAGATGAGTGGGCGATGTGTGTGTGTGTTGGGAGTGTGTATTGTGTGTGTGTGTGTGTGGGAGTATTGTGAGTGTGTGTGTATGTGTGTGTGCGTGTGCGCGCGTGTGTGTGTGTTTCTTGCTCGTGACTGGGCGTGAGGCTGATGTATGGATAGATCAAAGGTCACTGGTCATACATTAAAGCTAGTGTCACTTGAATGGACTTTATATTTATTATATTTATATTTATTTTGTTTAAATATCTTTAATATATGTGTTGAAGATCTATAAATATGTTTAAATTCATTTATATACATACATATACATATAATATATTATATATATAAATGTGTGTGCATAAATATATATATATAATATATTTACATGTGTATATGTATATATATAATTATATAAATAAATGAATAAATAAATGAATATACTTGTGTGTGTGTGTGTACATGTGTATATATATATGTACACACACACACACACACATATATATATATATATATATATATATATATATATCACATATATGACTGCGTAGAAGTATATTTTCTGTATAAGACATGCCTGCAGAGATACAAAGAATTCAACTTGAAGCATTTAATTCATCTCCATATACAGCAGTGACGTAAGGGAGAATTAGAAAGAAAAAAAAAAGATTAATGACATCCTCAAGTAAATCATGAAGAAAGGTCAAGAATATCGCTCTTATCCTCATAAATTTCAACTGTTATTGAATATCCATTCCTAATGTCATTGCTATCGAGGATTTGCGCAAGTTGGGCCGATATGACGACATCTGCAGGAGAGGAGGAGGGAGGAAGGAGGGGAGGGAGGGAGGAAGGAAGGAAGGAAGGGAGTAGGGAGGGAGGGAGGGGAGGAGAAGGAAGGGGAAGAAAGGGGAAGAGTGGGGAGGGAAGGAAAAAGAAAGGGAAAGGGAATAGAAGAGAAGACGAGAGAAGGGAAGGGAAGAGAAGAGAAAAGAAGAGAAGGGAAGGCTAGGAAAGAGAAGAGAAGAGCGGGGAAGGAAAGGGAAGGGTGAGAGGGAAAGAGAGGAAAAGAGCAGAATGAAAAACTAGAAAAAGGAAACAAGAAAAAGGAAAAGAAAAGAAAACAGAGAGAGAGAGAAAGAGAAAAAAGGAGAGAGAAACGAGAGAAAGAAAAAAAGAAAAAGAAAGAGAAGAAACAAGGGACAGACAGTGACAGAAAGGCAAAATAAGTAAAAGTAATGGAGGGAAGAGGGAGGGGGGAGGAAGGGGGGAAGGGGGTTACAGCAGGCGCCCAGGTCACTCAACTTAATTTATGGTCTTTTTGGTTTACAGAAAATTAACAAGTTGTCAGACGTTCAATTTGGTCAGCCATTCAGCCGTAAGTATCGCGTTAAAATATCGCGTTGCGCTGAATCGAGGTCAAGGGACGTTTTGTGTCGGTGTTTGTAAGCCGAGGACTTAATAGATACGGCTGGATTTATGGCCATGTATATGTGTGCGCGCGTGTGTGTATGTGTGTGTGTGCGTGTGTGCGTGTGTGCGCATGCGTGCGTGTGTGTGTGTATGTATCAACTCTTCTTCCCACGTGTGTGCGATTGTGCGTGTGTATACAATACACTCATTCATATTCACCTTCGGACGTCTATGCTTGAATGAAACTAAGCAGATGTTGCAGTTCCATGTGTGGACAGACTTCATGACGAGATTGTGTGTGTGAGAAAGGGTAAGGGAGAGGGTGAGGGTGAGAGAGAGAGAGAGAGAGACAGAGAAAACAGAAAACAAAAAAACAGAAAACAAAAAAAGAGAAGCGAGAGTCCGACAGACAACCAGACATCGAGAGAGAGAGAGAGAGAGAGAGAGAGAGAGAGAGAGAGAGAGAGAGAGAGAGAGAGAAGGAACTGCCCCATCTTCGGTTTATTTTCCCTGTCACCCGCGAAACTCACCGGGCGGAAGGACCACTTACCTCCGCCCTACATATCACGACAACTGACGTAGGCTCCGCCGGTATCTCATCAACCTGGGGGGTGGGTGGGGGGGTGGGGGGGGGAGGAGCTAAGTGGCGCTTCAGATTAAAGGACGAGAGTTAGTGTTAGCTTCGGCCTCTCCCTCTACACTTAGAAGGAGTTATTTTTCGTTCCTTTGGTTACTATTTTCTGTCTTTTGATTTGTTTATTGTGTGTGTGTGTATTCGGATAGTGTGTTGTCTCTCTCAATTGTTCCGTCTTTGCTTCTTTCTGTCTCTCTGGTTTTCTGTTTAGTATTCTCCTTCCCTTTTTCTATATTTGTCTGTTTTAGTGTCTATCTTTATCTCGTTTATTCTCTAACTCCTTTTCACTCTCACTCTTCCCACCTTCCCTCCCTCTTATTGCTTTTCCCTCCGACTCTCTCCCTCTTACTCCCCCCTCCCCCTTCAACCCCCCTCCCCCTTCAACCCTCCCCTCTCACATCCCCACCTACGAAAACCATTCCCTCCCTCCCCCTCCGCCCTCCCTCCTCCCTCCGCCCTCCCTCCCCCACACCTTCACCGGGACCGCCCTCCCTCAGCGCCCTTCCCCGGGCTCCGTCTATGGCTTTCCGTGAAATGGACAAGCAGCTCATAAATACCCCGACTCTCGTGGGAGATTTGGCGCTCGTTATCTCGACAGTGGCACTCGTAAGAGAGAGATCTGCGGTCTGAGAAGAAACCGACAAAAGTCTTGAAAACCGGAACTATTTTTGGTAGTTTGAGGAATTTCCCCTTTTCGTTTTCTTTTTTGCTTTTTTTTTTTTTTTGCTTTTCAAGTGAGGCCCTCTTGTGTGGATTTATAAATACGGGTCGGGTTGGAAGCGGGGGGGGGGGGGGGGGGGGGATGGCGGGAAAAGGGATGGGATATGTAAACACATTCTTGTTCTTGATGAGATTCCGTGAAAGAAAGTAAAAGAGAACGCCGACTGCCTCTTTTTCTAATCTATTTGTTGATATATAAAATAAACCCTCAATACGTAGATCATCAAGCTTATCCGCAAATTTAGATCCAACAACTGTGACCATATAAAAAAAAAAAAAAAAGATACGGAATCAGCCGGGTATCCTTGCAACGACCTCACGAGCCCCTCATGCCTTAAGGACTCCCGAATATTTGTTTTGTAAACAGCGCGCGTGGTTGAGTCTTTGGATCTCTCTCGCCAGGTGAACATGAGCCGGCCTGAGAGCGAGCGAGGGCGGCATATTAGAACCTGCGCCTCGGCCTTCCGCCATTTTAGGTCGGTCGGGGAAGGGAGGGCGCGACGCTTGCCGAGTTTGCTCTTTTTTCGTCATCTCATTTTTTCTCGCGTTCTCATGTTACGTATATATTGGAAAAGATGGTATTTTGATGAATAGGATGTGAGGAAAAAGGTGTATGTCGATTGTAATGAATTGAAATGATATTCTGGTCAATCAAGATATGATTAAAAAAAGAAATTTCCATGGATAGCAAAGCTAAAACAGAAGGAGGTTCTGATCAATAAGATACGAGAAAAAAAAATGCATCAACAGGAAAAAAAATCAGTAGCCCCCCTCCCCCCCCCCAAAAAAAAAAAAAAAAAAAATTCAGATAAATATAACACGAAAAAACAAAAAACAAAAAAACACCGATACCAAAGAGACAGAAGACAGAAGAAGACAAGAACGAGAGAAAGAAAGAAAAAAAGACCCTCGTTAGGGCCACAGGCGCTAATCACTTGCACACACTCTGCACACGCGGCCGCCAAACGACAATGCAAAAATAAGAAGGTAGAAGTCCCTAAATCGCGATATTTGATTAGGTTAGCTCGCCAAATATTATGGTTAGCGTGGTGCCATCCCGGAATAGATAGCAGGGGGGGGGGGGGGTCGCACTCTAACCCTATGTGAGAATGAAGGATGTAGGATGCAGGATAATATATGTGTTTAGTTGTAGATGTGGATAAATAGATGGATACTGTGCAAGGGTGTACGTATTTATGGACACATGCATACATAAACAGACGTATATTTTATATATGCATTATTGTATGTATATATTATGTGTATATATGTATGTATATATTATTTGTATACATGTATGTATATATTATGTGTATATATGTATGTATATATACATATATACATATGTATGTGTATATATATATATATATATATATATATATATATATATATATATATATATATACATATACATATTACACCCATATCGTGAAAGGAGATATACAGTTCGACAGATATCGACAGACGGCCGGATTCCCCGCTCCAAGGGGCCGTAAGAGGGACGTAGGGCTGAGTTATGACTTGTCGAAGTACCAGCAAGGTGCCTCCCGCGCATATGTAAATAGCATGAGGACTAATTAATACAGATGAGAAGCCCGTGTTTTACAGGGCGCCGACGGCATGCCAAGGCTGGGCATGCACGGAACGGAACGAAAAAAAAAAAAAAAAAAGTATGGAAAAAATAGAGAGGGAAAGAAATTATATCGGAAAAGGGGTGGGGGATGGGGGAGGGAGGGAGAGGGAGAAGAAGGAGAAGGAGAAGAAGAGGAAAAGGAAGAACAGGAAGAGAAAGAGAAAGAACCAGAGAGAAAAGGGAGAGAAAGAGAAAGAGACAGACATTGAGCCAATTAGACACAAACAGCAACAAAGAAAACTTACCAAAGACATACTTTTAAGCATAGCAAACATTCATTCCAATCCTGATGAAGATCACACTAAAATCGGGAGAAAAATTTGCCCGAGAGATCAAGAAACAAAACTCATGTTATTCAGATGACGAACCCAGCCGCGCGCCGCCGTCGGTCGGTCGGTCGGTTGGTCGTCGGTCGTCGGCCAAACAACGCACGTTCTATCCTCACAGCTCATGTTAACTTTGCGCACCTGAGGAGGATGAGGAGGTCGTGAGGCTACGTGGAATGCTGAGGACAAGGGGCTTAGCCTCTGTTATTTCCTTGTGGCTGCTCCTTGTGTCTGTCTTTAGGGGTGTTTGTTGCTACGCGTACGTTATATATATATATATATATATATATATATATATATATATATATGTATGTATGTATATATATGTGTATGTATATATATATATGTATATATATATGTATATATAAACATATATATACATATATATGTATGTATGTATATGTGTATATACATATATATGTGTATATATATGTATATATACAAATATACGTATGTATATATACACATATATATGTATGCATATATGTATATATATATATATGTGGGTGTGTGCGTGTATGTGTATGTATATATATGTATATATACTTATGTATGTATATATATTTATATACATATCGAATTGTGGTAGCTATTATTATTATTAATGTTGATAGCGTTAGTATTACTGTCAACATATTTGATGTAATTTATGCTATCACAATTATGACTTGTATAATGATTATTAATTACCAATTATTGTCATTGTAACAACTCGTTCTGCTACTGCTACCACAATTGATATTACTACTATTATCACCATTGCCTTTATCTATTATTTATATTTATTTAATTACTTCCAAACTCAATTTGCAATCATTAACGATTTGTTTAATTATTTTACATCAGTTATGATATTTGAAACGTTCATAAAATTACCATCACTGTCAACACCGTCGCTATCTTTTTTTTTTCTTTTCTTTTTTTTTTTCTTTTTTAATGAACATGAACTAGGAATCATTCATGCCACATCCCCAGCTTGAACATGTGTATCCTACAAGATCTAATACGTTCCTTGTTTCCTTAAAACTGCTTGTGTAAATAAACCAAAAGCTTTGTTCTTACTTTGGTGTCGTAAGTTGCCTGATGTATTTTTATTATGTTGTGTATTGGCGAAGAATTAATGGTATGTGAGATTGACGTTTTGGATTCGTGTGTCTCGCTGCTAAGTCTGACTAGAGAAAAATATATTTAGTGAAATGCATTAATTATTCTAGGATAATCGGGGGAAAAATAAATAGTATTTACAAAATTAGACGTTATTTACGAAGGAATAGAGAAAAGGGAGGGAAGGAGAGAGTGAGAGAGATAAACAGATTGAAAGAAAGGCAGATAATAGTAGAAAGAGAACGGATACGAGAGAGAATGTAAGAAAAAAAGCAAAAAAACATAGAGAAATAAAAAAAAATATACCAATAGCACCAACATCACAAAGGTATATAATCTTCGACATCATCCCCTGTAGCATGTGGACGGTACAAGCTACCCTATCGACTCGACCACGTTTCAACAGGGAGAGGGTGATGCAGCAACAATACAAGTGGTGATGTGGTGTCTGGTTGTAGTGTGAAGACTTGTTCTGTTAGATGTCTCTTCTCTCTCTCCCTTGGCGATGACGGGCGGATGGGGTTGTTAAATAGGAATTGAGAGTGGTAGTGAAACAGATTTTTTTTATTTTTGTTTTGCGATGGCAATGAGGTATGAGGATGTTGTGATAGTAAATGCTTGGTCATTTGTTGTTGATCGTCATTTTAAAGATGCTAATTACATTCATAATAAGATTGATAGCATCAGTAATAACAATAAAGGCATCTGAATTATCCTAAACGAAAGCGCGCACACACACACACAAACACACACACAAACACACGCACACACGCACACACACACACACACACACACACACACTCATGGTCCGCTGAATATAACCGAATGTCCTGATGTCATTCCTCGTATTATTAGTATTGCAGGCAAGTGCACAGACCATGCAACATCCCCTCCTCTTGATGAATGCAAAATGCCAACCCAACGTGCACTGAAAGATACTCGCGGAAACACCTGATGAACAGAGGACTTGGCAAGGAATGTGAGATGGCTTTCAAATTATATAATATGTGTGTGTAATTCATTTATCTAATTGGTATCATGTTTTTATCATCATTATCATTATTATTATTACTATATTATCATTATCATTATTATTGTTATTAGTAGTAGTATTACTATTGTTGTGTTGTTATTATCATTATTATCATTATTATTATTATTAATATTATTATTATTATTATTAATTTCTTATATTGATGGCTGCTACCATTAGTGTTATTATTGATGTTTTATCGCCATATCTTGTATAATGATATTCTTGGTAGAATTGATAACAGGGATGGCAAAATGATACTACTACTACTAAAGATAATGATATCGATACTGAGGATATTGATTATAGTGAGGATAAAAATGTAATGCTATTGACTATTTTTTTTTTGTTTTTGTTTTAATGGCAGTAATGATATATTAATGATTAAAATGATGATAATAAAAATGATAATATTAAATAATTGTAATAATAATTATCGTTATTATCAACTAATTTAGTATAATGATAATGATGATTGTTATCGTTATTTAGTAATATAAATAAATAAATAGACAGATGATTATAGATATAGATATACATAGACATATATAGATGGTTTAGATACAGATGGTTATAGATAAAGATACACATACACATATATAGGCACACGCGCATGCACATATATCCGGGTATGACACCAATCGTGTGACATAAAGGGCATCGCATTACCTTCCCATTAGTGTGGCTCCGTGTCGCGTAATGAATTAATTCGTCAGCAACGCTTAGGTAAACACCCCCTGTCAGCCAGCGAGGTCGTTCGGCGTAAGGAGAAAAGCTGTGGAAGTAGTTATAATGTGTAGTGTTCCTCCCCATTGGGCTGACGTCCCTCGCCCCTCTCGTATTTGGTCTGTCGCTCTGTGAAAACATCGTCAGCCGCTGGACAAATTGGCGAGGCGTGTCAGCCCAAAGCTCAACCCATCTCCTCCCTCAAATGTCAGCCTTGCCACCCGATTCCTGACAGCAAGATCTACGAGGGAAGCTGACGGGGCTGATGGTCGTCGCTCCGTCAGTCGATGCCACAACACAGGGCGTTTGCTGAGAACACTTCGGGGTATCGCCTTACTGCCTGCGCCGGGAGGGAGCGGGGGGGGAGAGGTATTTGTGTGTTGGTATATGTAGTATATGAGTGCATTATACATACAGACATACCCAGACACGGATGTATACGTTTATATATGTATATATATTGTATATATATATAATCACACAAACATATATAATATATATATATAAATAACACACACACAGTATATTCACACACACGCGCGCGCGCGCACACACACAGAACATGCATTGACGTGAGTGTGTTTTATTAAATATTTTATTATTATATATCATCCCCCCACCATAGTCTACCCACTTATCTATTCAACTCTTCTTCTTCTCTTTGTTTATGTTGTTCCTTCATTCCTTCGGGATTAGTGTGAAGGAAGAAATGTGGAAGAAATGGGAGAAATATGCGAAAGGGTTGAATCCAGAACGGCATAATAGGGACTTGTTCAGAGCATCAGGAATTCCACCGCTGATAAACGTCAATGTTAAAAACACACGTATGATAGTTGCGAAGAAAAAGGAGAGGACGAGGAAGAAGAAAAAGAAGAAGAGAAGAAAAGTGTAACAAAGACAAACAAAGACTAACAAAGAGGCAGACAGAGCCAAAGAGAAAGATACAGAGGCAGACAAACAAACAAACTCGGAGACAGACAAACCCGAAGAGACAGAGAAAGAAAGATACAGATACATACATATACATTATATATATATATATATATATATATATATATATATATATATATATATATATATATATATATATATATATATATATATATATATATATATATATATATATATATATATATATATATATATATATATATATATATATATATATATATATATATATATATATATATATATATATATATATATATATATATATATATATATATATATATATATATATATATATATATATATATATATATATATATATATATATATATATATATATATATATATATATATATATATATATATATATATATATATATATATATATATATATATATATATATATATATATATATATATATATATATATATATATATATATATATATATATATATATATATATATATATATATATATATATATATATATATATATATATATATATATATATATATATATATATATCTGTGAGTGTGTTTTTATTCATATTGTTTATATGTATAAGATAACGAAAAAGTTTGTTTAATTATTTTCTTATACATACATATAAGAGAGAGATACATACATATAAAAAAAAGTTCAGTGGTAAAAAATAACGCTACTGATTTAGTAAGGAAATATTAAAATAGTGATATTGATTTAGAAGGAAAGGTTAATGATTTAAAATAATAATGTAGAAGGGAAAAATAAACTGGAATAAACTTCTGTTTAGAAAGGTCGAATAAAATGGATATTTTTCTATATAAAAAGGAAAAATTTAAATGCAACGATTTTTTTTTTCTATTCATCGGAAAGTTGTTTGGTGAAAAGGTGAACAAGATACACCTGCAATTACCTGTAAAACATTTACATAGAATAACCTGTGTATTTGTGTGTATATGTGTGTGTGTGGGAACATGTGCGTATGTGTGTTTTTATTATTTTTATTATTACTATTACTTTGTATATTATAACTGATATCATTAATGTATTTATATATGTATATATATATATATATATATATATATATATATATATATATATATATATATATATATATATATATATATATATATATATATATATATATATATATATATATATATATATATATATATATATATATATATATATATATATATATATATATATATATATATATATATATATATATATATATATATATATATATATATATATATATATATATATATCTGTGAGTGTGTTTTTATTCATATTGTTTATATGTATAAGATAACGAAAAAGTTTGTTTAATTATTTTCTTATACATACATATAAGAGAGAGATACATACATATACATTATATATATATACACACACACAGGCAAGCAAACACACGTAGACAGGATCTGGATGTATATCCCTACAAATAGAGTTTGTAGCAGAGGGCACCTTTGCACTTCCGTAGCAGCGAACACCACGTCCCTGCGAAGCGAAAGCCTTATTAGGAAGAAATGCGAGAAAAAGTTTATGCTAACGAAAACAGTGTTGCCAAAAGCCGTTTCCGAATGACGATAAAAAGACCGCAGAGAAATCAAGGGAGGTGTTGCCAGATCTATGCAAGGATTAGTTTTGGAATTCGTTTTATGAGCGCCACTATATATATATATTTACATATATATTTGCATAAATATGTGTATACACACACATATATACATATATTACATATATATGCATATATATATATACATATACATACATATAAAAAAAAGTTCAGTGGTAAAAAATAACGCTACTGATTTAGTAAGGAAATATTAAAATAGTGATATTGATTTAGAAGGAAAGGTTAATGATTTAAAATAATAATGTAGAAGGGAAAAATAAACTGGAATAAACTTCTGTTTAGAAAGGTCGAATAAAATGGATATTTTTTTATATAAAAAGGAAAAATTTAAATGCAACGATTTTTTTTTCTATTCATCGGAAAGTTGTTTGGTGAAAAGGTGAACAAGATACACCTGCAATTACCTGTAAAACATTTACATAGAATAACCTGTGTATTTGTGTGTATATGTGTGTGTGTGGGAACATGTGCGTATGTGTGTTTTTATTATTTTTATTATTACTATTATCATTGCCATTATTATTACTATTACTTTGTATATTATAACTGATATCATTAATGTATTTATATATTTATATATTGGTGCATAAGCCTGTTTATACATGAGTTTACATATTCTCCCGATGTAACAAAATACAGAAACGTCAAATCAAGTAAAAAAAATGGCAGTTGGTATTTCAGATGATCTATGTCCATATAGAGGCAAGAAAGCCAAAATATCTGTGGGATTTTTTGGTCATTTTCACAGTATGAAAACTACTGTATGTCCTACTGTATGTCCTTAGTTTTTTATGTAACACACACGCACACGCGCGCACACACATACAAACACACACACACACACACTCGCACACGCACACGCACACACACATACAAACACACGCACACGCACACACATACAAACACACACACACACACTCGCACACGCACACACACATACAAACACACACACTCGCACACGCACACGCACACACACATACAAACACACACACACACACACACACACACACACACACGCACGCACGCACACACACAAACGCGCGCGTAACACAGAGAAAGGCGTTCATAAGTGTGCTCTACATACACATGGTAATTTACATAGATAATTTTAGACAACAGTACCATCTTTGGCCAGCCTTTGGTGACGTCATAGTTAGATGAAATTCGCGGTAGTTTTCTGTTGTTTTATTTTTTTCCCCCTTCTATGTTTATCATTTTCTTTTCCATTTGAATTTTATTCATTTTATACTTTTCAAATATTTCCCTTCTATTAAAAAAAGAAGAAAAAAAATGTGTTTATCATTTTCTTTTTCATTTGTATTTTTTTCTCTATCACCAGCGAGTGCCAACTTTCGGTCTGTTCTCTCTCTATCTTCGTGATATATTTTCTGGTCATTATTTTAGCCGTTATTTTATAACAAGTTTTATATAATATGATTTTACATTTCAAAAAAAAAAAAAAAAAAAAAAAAAATATTCTGACAAGAAGTCTTGACCTCAACAAAAATTGAACTCATTTTTTTTTCTTCCCAAATCGTCAATATGTCAAGTTCAAGATATATTAGACATTTACGTAAACCCAGTAGACAAAACAGAAAAAAGAATCTGAAAAAGGGTGAATATTCTTCTCCGTTTTGTCCTTCCCCGTGTTGGAAGGAATCGTAAATCGACTTTATTCTCTTCTCTCGAAATTCATAAACCTTGGCGGTGACATGAGACTCGTCCAATCATCTCGTCAAGACGCGTTTTACGATCTTCTCTTTTCATCTCTAACATGTCTTTTTATCTTCCATTTCTTTTTCTTTTTGATCTTAGACGCTACAACCCTCCGTGGGAATCGAAGAGCAGAACACAGACGTGATAGCAAGGTCACGGGGGAGAGCTTGTAAGGGGGCGAGAGAAGCTGTCATCCTGATTCATCTCATTTTTCGTCGAGTCTGTTCTGTTTTCGTGTTTTTTGGTGTGTGTGTTTTGGTTTGTTTGTGTTTTTTTTCTTAGTATGTCAATAAATGAATCAAGCGCAACGTCGAGCGAATTCAAAAGGATCCTAATGAGGATGTTGTGAGTCTGGTGGAGAATCTACTGTTTTTTTTTTTTTTCTTTCTTTCACTTTATTTTTCGTGGGGGATAAAAAGATAGATACATATATGTTTTCTTCCTTCCTTTTTTCACTTGTTCTTGTTTTATTTCCTTTTATCTTACATAGTTTGAAATGAATCAAGTTCACCCGTAAATAAGTTATATGACGACATATTCAAGAACTAGCAAGTGTGAGAGAATCCATCACCTCTCACTTTCTTTCGCTTGATATATATATATATATATTTTTTTTTTTTATTGAGGTGAAAGAAACACGACGGCTAAAATAAATAAATATATATATCATTCTTACATTAGAATATCTTCTCACTTTATTTTTTCCTGGTACATATTTCCGACTTATATTCTCTGGGGATGAAACAGGAGCGATACATTTTCAACGCGCGTACGAAAAGGTTTAAGTTGTGGAAGAATCATTCGTTAGATGAAGCACCGATCTTACTCTCTACGTATTTTTTGTTAATTGAAGATGAATTTTGGTATAACGTTTTTTTTTTTTTTTTTTTTTTTTTTTGTATCAGGGTCGATATCTACTCATCTTTTTAATAAGGATTTTGCATAAAAAAAATATTTTGATGAAAGGATTTTTTAAAAATAAGACTCAAACAAAAATACCAGGAGTATTATTATTGGAATGTATAAAAGGTGTGGAGGAGAATATCCTTACCATACAAGAGATGCATTTGTTTGGAATACATCCTCTGAAATGTATTTCTGACGAAGATATAATCGAAACCGGTTAAATACAGACCTTGTATTGTGAAGATATTCATTCTCATGCATACCTTTTTCTACATTTGTCAACATGAATACGGTTCATTATTAATGGAAATTTAATGATTCAGTGAGTCGAGCAGTTTCTTCATTTTAAATCCAGTGGAACCAAGGGTAAGATACAATACTACTACCTGGCTGTCTGGTACGATCCCACGCATCAGCACGCCCATACTCTATAACTTTACTTCCCCCCATATAATTATTTACCCACTGAATTTTACCCCTTGGCTGAGAATCACCATCCTCTACAACAGCCAATGAGTGTGAAAGGTAAGTATACGATGTCTGAGAATGAGGGATAAGGCGGAAGGTATTTATCACGAGGAGCAGTACATACGAGGGCCCTGTTAAGTGTGAGAGAAAATCCAGACGAGATCCCATAAGTGTGAATTATAAATCTGCACCCAAGCCGTCCGTTCGATAGACAAATCTTACGGGACCGATTAGCAGTCTGTACGAGATGCTGCGAGGTCGATAGATAATCTGTAAGAGATCCTGAGTGACCGATAGACAGTCTATCGGTCCGTTGAGCCTGATAACGATGTGTATAAGATAGCCTGTGAGCCAAATAGATATCCTGTTCGACATTGTACAAGTCTTACAGCAAGACAGAATCCTACAAAATGTGACGCACCGACCATTTTCCCTCTCTCCCTCCACCGGCGCTAAAGACAAGGTGCCAGGGGAGCCATAGACGCATGTCCTGTACCTACGTGATACCGGCCTCGTTCCCCTCCCCCCTTCTCCCTCCTCCCACCTCCCACCTCCCCACGAAAGACACAAGAGGCGTTTGTGGCAAAAGAACAAGATATCTTTTTTCTTCGCGCGAGGAAGCGAACGGGGCCAGGAAGTTCGAGGAAAGAGAGGAGAGAAGGTAAAGCAGAGGGGGAGGGAGGGAGAGGGGGGTGAGAGAGGGAAGGAGAGGGGGAGAGGGAGGGGGAGAAGGAGAGGGAGTGGGAGGGGAGGAGAGGGGAGGAAGAAGGGGAGGGGGAGGGGAGGAAGAAGGGGAGGGAGAGGGAGGGGGAGAGGGAGAGGGAGAGGGAGAAGGTGAAGGAGAGGGGAAGAGGGAGAGGGAGAAGGTGAAGGAGAGGGGGAGAGAAAGGGAGGGAGGAAGGGAAGAGAGAGAGAGAGAGATAGAGAGGAGAGGCGGAGGGGGAGGGAGAGGGAGACGAGGAGGGAGAGGGAAAGAAAGATTTCTGCGGGAGGATTCAATCATCATCGTTAATTTTGTTTGTTTATTTATTCACTAATTTATATTTTTAAGATTATTGATATATAAAACAATTTAGACACTGGCGTGTGCATGTGCTTTTAATGTTTTGATTTTGATCTTTGTATGTTTCCTTGTTTATCATTGTTATTATTATTATAATTATTGCTATTACTACTTACTTCATTATTATCGTCCTTATCACCTCTATTATCATCGCATTTTCTACGAATCTTATTTTCATCGTTATCACCATCCATACTGCAATTATCAATAACAACACGATGCCCAAATGCCCCTTTCAAACACTATCACTTGCCCTTCCATTAAAAAAATTAAAAAATTAGCACGGGGTCCCACTGCATTCTCACAAGGGGCGCTGTTCATTGAGGGAAGTTCCTCTTGCTTAATGTTCGCTTTTTAAAGTCTAAGTGAGGGAGGGAGGGAGGAGGGAAAGGGGGAGGGAAGGAAGAAAGAGGAAGAGGGGGGGGGGGGGCGGAGAGGGTAGGAGAGGAAGGGGGAAAGAGGGAAGGGTGGAGGAGAAGAAAGAGGAATGAGGAGAGGGTAGGTGAGGAGGGAGGAAGGAGGGAGGAAGGAGGGAAGGGAGGAAAGGGAGGAAAGGGAGGAAAGTGAGGAGGGAGGAATGAGGGAAAGGAGGAAAGGAGAAGGGGGAGAAGGAGTAAGAAAGGAAGGATGAAAAGAAGTATGGGGGGGGGGGGGGCAGTATGAAGAAAGGAAGGAACATGGAGAAGAGGAAGTGAGGGAGGGACGGAGGGAGGGAAAAGGGTGGGGGAAGGGAGAAGACGAGAGAGGAGAGAGAATCATCGTCTTACTTCCGGTTAGAATGAATACGAGTTCTGTGTGAAGCGTCGACCTCTTCCTTCCCTCGCTCACAGGTGGAAAGGAGGAAGGGCGAGGGAGAGGGAGAGGAAGGGAGAGGGAGAGGAAGGGAGAGGGAGAGGAAGGGAGAGGGAGAGGAAGGGAGAAGGAGAGGAAGGGAGGAAGAAGGAGATGGAAAGGGGGAAGGGGAAGAGGGAGGAAAGGAAAAGGAGGAAGAAAGAGGAAGGGAAGAAGAAAGAGAAAGGGAGAGGGAGAGGGGGGGGGGGGAGAAAGAGGAAGGGAGAAAAGGAAAGGGAAGAGGTAGGAAGGGAGGAAAGGAAAAGGAGGAAGGGAGAGGGAGAGGAAGCAGTAAGGAGAGGGAGGGGAAAGGAAAGAAGGATATATAGAGAAAGGGTAAGAGGAAGATTGGAAAGAAGAGAAAGGATAAATTCATATATTTTCAAACCAGTTAAAAAAGAAGAAAGACTAGAAGCGAGAGAAAGAGTAAGAAGAGACGGAAGAGAGAGAACAGAGAAGAGACAGAGAGATAGAAAAAAATATATAAAAAAGAGAAGTGTATTTTACGTTGATATCATCTCTGGCAGAAGAATTACCAAGTCACATGTGGTCACTGTTAAAGTTAAGCGAAACGCGATTCTCACATGCACATTGTAGGAAGTGAGGAGCGGGAAGAGGAGAGGGATGGGAGAGGAGGAGGAGGAGAGAGGAGGAGGAGGAGAGAGGAGAGGGATGGGAGAGTAGGAGGAGGAGGAGGGGAGGAGGAAAGGGATGGGAGAGGAGGAGGAGGAGGAGAGAGGAGAGGAATGGGAGAGTAGGAGGAGGAGGAGGGGAGGAGGAAAGGGATGGGAGAGGAGGAGGAGGAGGAGAGAGGAGAGGAATGGGAGAGTAGGAGGAGGAGGAGGGGAGGAGGAGAGGAATGGGAGAGTAGGAGGAGGAGGAGGGGAGGAGGAAAGGGATGGGAGAGGAGGAGGAGGAGGAGAGAGGAAGAGTGGGGGAGGGGAAGGGGAAGTGAGGAGGTGGAAGAGGGAGATGAAGAGGAAGAGGGTGGGGGGGGCAGAGAAAAAGGAGAGGAGGGGAGGGAGAGGTAAATGGGGAGGGAGAAGGGAAGGGGAAGGGGAAGTGAGGAGGGAGGGGGATGGAGAGGGGAAAGGGAGGGGAAGGTGATGATAAGTAGGAAAAAGGAAAGAATGAGAAAGAATAGAAGGAGGGGGAGAGGAGAAAGATGAATCCGAAGAAAAGAGGAAGAGGAAGGAGTAGATGAAGAAAAATAATACTATCTTCGAGAAGGAGACGGCCAGGGGGGGGGGGGGGGGGAGGAGAACAGTAGGAAGAGGGAAGGGAGGGAGGTAGGAGGAGGAGGGAGAGGAGGGGAGGGGGGGGGGGATGAGTCCCACCATCGCTCCAGGATCCGGGGCGAAAGAAGGGAGGGGGGGGGGGAAGAGGGGTAAAGTATTATCTTACTTTTCCTTCGTTTCATTTTAATCTATCTGACAAGCTTATTTTTTTTTTCTTTTTTTGTAAAGATAATTGTTATTATCATGACAATCCAATAATGCTAATAACAATAATTTTGAATTTTCGTAGTTGTTGATGTTGTAGTATTACTAGTGCTTTATTATGTAAATATTATCCTCTTGATCCTTTTTTACCCAAGGAGTTATAAAGATTACAAGTTGTCGGGACGAAGCGCCTGCTGTTGCGGACTCTAGCGGAAGCAGCGCCGTCCTTTTGGCTTTTGTGTCACACGCGATTATGTTAATTGGTCACACATTGAGGATTAGGTTGCTTTATATAACATTATTCATTAAGCATGTATGTATATATATAAATATAAATATATATATAGAAGTATACACATATATATGTATATAAACACACACACACACATATATATATATATATAATATATATATGTGTGCGTGTGTGTGTGCGGATAGTGGATAGTGTGTGGATGGCTAGATAGGTAGACAGATTAATAGATGATTACACATAACAGTACTAATAATGAGTGATGATGAGATGAAGATAAAACTAATGACGATACTACTATTACTACTAAAGATAATAATGATAACAACAATAACAACAACAATAAAAATCAATATCATTATTATCATTACCATTGCCATGAGCCCCCCCCCCCCCCCCCCCCCCCCCCCCTCCGCCTGTTTCATCTCACTCGTCTCCCACTCGAGCCTCCTTCCCGATGGGTGAAAAATGGCTTCGTTAACGTCCTCTACTTTCAGAGAGAAGGAAAGCGTTTTGGCAGAAGCTCTTGGGATAATAAATGTAATATAAGCTAGTGTGGAGGTTTGTTTTGGGGCACCACTTGGATTGGTTGAAATTTCAGAGTTCGGTAAATCATTTGAGTCTTGCGGCCGGGGAGATGATGTGCGTTTAGCCATGTAATAGGGACATATACCGAATATGTATTTATATATATATATTATTTGTATTCATATATTTATGTACACACACATATATGTGTATATGTATGTATATATATATGTGCGTTCAGCCATGTAAAAATGATATATACCGGATATATATATTTATTTATATTCATATATTTATGTACACA
>NC_061824.1:39231933-39241933 GCF_019202785.1 Penaeus chinensis
ATGTCCTCTTTCTCCCCCTCTGTCTTCATGCCCTAACTCCGGCTCCCGTGTTTATGCAGCGGGAATATTTTTACTTTGGAGATCTCGACTGCGTTTATGTGTTGACGTACCTCCTCCCCACACTCTCCCCCCCTCCTCCCCCTGTCCTTATCTTCCCCTCTCCCCCTCCCTTCCACCCCTCCAGGAGCGAAAGGGGGAAGAACAATATATGAGAATAACTGGAATAACACGGAACAGGATAAGGCGTGCTCGATGAAAGGAAGGGTTTGTGCGCCGCCTCGCTCTCTGTTGTTTGCTATTTTGGGTTTTCCGCTTCTTCTTCACTTTCTTCCTTCTTCCCTCTTTCCCTTTTTTCTTCCTTCTTTCATCTTTCTTCTCTCCCCTTTATTTCTTCCCTCTTCTTCTTTCTTCCTCTTCTCTCTTTCTTCTTTCTTCCTCTTCTCTCTTTCTTCTTTCTTCCTTCCCTTTTTCTTCTTTCATCTTCTTCGTTCATATTATCACTATTTTTACTTTCATTGTTGAAGTATATTTCTATTTTCCTTCGTCTCCTCCTTCGTATCGTTAGTATTACCATTATCTTTATTATTATTGTTGTTTTTTTCAGTTGTCTCTCTTTTCTCCTTTCTTCCCCTCCTTCGTACTGTTATTATCATAATTATCTTTCTATTATTGTTGTTGTTGAATTATCTTTCTATCTTTCTTCATCGCCTCTTTCGTACAAGCCTTTCTGCTTATTCTTCTACCTTTATCACTCTTACTATTGTTATTGTTGTTTATGTTATCACTATCATTATTGCTGTTGCTGCTGTCATTGTTGTTGTTGTTATTGCTGTTTTGTTGTGATTATTGGTATGTTTGTTTTTATTATTGCTATCATCATTGTCATTATCATCATCATTATTATTATTGTTATCATTATTATTATTATCATGATCATTACTATTATTATTATTATTAGTAGTAGTAGTAGTAGTATTATTGTTATTGATTTTTTCCTTGGTATCATTATTTTTGTTACTATTATTATTATTTTTGATTATTATTTTAATTATCATTATAATCATCATTGTTATCATCACCATCACCAATACTCTACTATCATTATCATCCTTATCACCTTTTCCTCCCCTTTCTCCTCCTCCTTCTTTTCCTCCTCCTTTTCCACTCTTCCCCCAAATCGGAAAGAAAACAGAATCATAAGAAAATAATATTTATAAGAGTTCCCCGAGCACTGAATTAGTGACGCCAGCGCTGTGTTTCTCCCAAGCGTTAACACAGGACCGGAAGTGACGTCATAACTCCACAAGCACCGTGGGAGGGAAACTTCTGCTTTTCATCTTTTTTTTTAGAAGGAAAGGATTGTATGGATGGATTTTTTATTTTTTTTGTAAATATGTTTACGTGTATGTGTGTGTGTATTTGTGCGTGTTTTTTTAAATGAATGTAGGTATGTTTATGATAGTGTGTGTGTGTGTGTGCGCTCATCATTCATTACGAAAATCAGGAGAAAATAATCAAATTCTATATTTTTTTTATGTCCTGGACCTTATGATATTATTTGAAGTTGATTTTGATGAAGATACGAGGAGGAAATATTCAGATGAATATAAAATCACGTTAAAATGAAATTAATATATTAAAAATAGACTGGGAAACGAAATGCATTTTTTGTATCTAGATTAATAGTTTAATTTTCAACTAATTGTATCCTAAATAACAACGAGATGTGATCTATAAAAACACGAACCCATATTAATTTTATCCACATCCTCCCTCGAATATAGAAAACCATCCGGACAAATCAGTTTCAACATTCATTTTACACAAAGTACACAATAACTAAACCAAACATAAATAGTTCATTCTCGAAAAAAACAGAGAATCGGCCGGATAAAGAGATGAAAACCCTCCGAAAATAGTCCGAGAAATGAACACAAAAATGGCGCCATTTCCTTAATCCTGCGGGCGGTCTGAATTTCCACTAATTAGTTCTCTACCTGACCGCTCTCCTTCTCACCTGCCCTTTCCTCTCCCCTGTCGCCCTAGAGCAACCCCCTGCAGGGTCAGGTAGCAGGGGGAGGCCCAGAATAATGTTTCAATTACCTGCGTCGACATCTTCTTTGAGGAACATTAATAAAGTTAGTTCTGTGGTTGTCACGTGACCTCACTCGAGGGCGCGGAGGACTCGGGGATTTACACGCGGGGTTATCGTTATTAATATATATTTTTAAATTTTATTCAAAAAATGTAGTTTTGCTATTATTATTGCAGTAATTGTTATTGTTATCATCATCGTTATTATTATTACTGCCATCGTTAATACTATCAATGTTGTTATTGTTATTAATGCTATAATGTTTTTGTATTCAATAATATTATTATCATCTTTGTTTTATTATTATTATTAATAATATTGTTATCATTATCAGTATCATTATCATTATTATTATTAATATTATTATTATTATTATTATTATTGTTATTATGATCATCATCATATTATCATTATCATTTCAAAATATATTAAATTTGATGATTATCTGTTGTTTACGTCACGTTAAACTCTCTCAGCGGTGTCGTGAATATATATATATATATATATATATATATATATATATAGTTCATATATTTCTATTTGTTTCACTTTTTTAATTCATGTTTTTATTATCCTTTTACTTATTGAGAGAGAGGGAAGGAGAGTGAGAGAGGGGGAGGAGGGGGAGAGAGGAAGACGAGATGGAAAGAATCGGATAGAAACGGAAAGATAATTGGGCAAACAGACAGACAAATGGATAGATCAATAAATGAGTAGATATATAGATGATAGATGATAGATAGCCAGACAGACAAATATATAGCCAGAGAGACCGACAAATATCTAGACAGACACAGAGACAGACGCACAGACAGAGAAGGCGAAAAAAAACTAATTAAAAACAGGAAGGGAATTAAGCGAGGTAACGAAGCCACACAACAGAATCCTAAAAAAAACAATACCAATAACAAAGACACAAAGGGAAGAAACAAAAGAAAAGAGAGAGAAAAGGAAAAGAAAGAAAGAGAGAAAAAACGAAAGAAAGAGAGAGAGAGAGAGAGAGAGAGAGAGAGAGAGAGAGAGAGAGAGAGAGAGAGAGAGAGAGAGAGAGAGAGAGGGAGAAGGAGAGGGAGAGAGGGATAGATAGAGAAGGAAGCGAGAGAGAGAGAGAGAGAGAGAGAGAGAGAGAGAGAGAGAGAGAGAGAGAGAGAGAGAGAGAGAGAGGGAGAAGGAGAGGGAGAGAGGGATAGATAGAGAAGGAAGCGAGAGAGAGAGAGAGAGAGAGAGAGAGAGAGAGAGAGAGAGAGAGATAGAGAGAGAGAGAGAGAGAGAGAGAGAGAGAGAGATAAGGAAAATAAAAAAAGAGATTTATAAACGAGAAGGAATGTCCAGAACAATCCGTGAAGTGGAGTTGGACCCTGTGTTGAGCACTTGGATCCTCTTACGTGGTGTTAAACCCCCCATAGTAAACGTCATGGAGAGAACCCGGCGTCGAAAAGTTACACGCTGTAATGGACTCTCGCATTCTATCTTCCTTTGTTTCTTTGTTTTATTCTCTTTTTCTGTCTCTGTCTCTCTCTCTCTCTCTCTCTATCTTCATTCCCCTCCCCCTTTCTCTCTCTCTCTCTCTTTATTCCCCTCGCCCTTCTCTCTCTCTCTCTCTCTCTCTCTCTCTCTCTCTCTCTCTCTCTCTCTCTCTCCCTCTCTTCCTCTCCCTCTCTTCCTCTCCCTTTCTCCCCCTCCCCCCTCCCTCCCTCCTCTCTCTCTCTGTTGGGATAACCTTGGCATGTGGTTAGGTAGTTTCGCTTCTGTGCGGTGGAGACCGAGCCGCTGTGTCTCGCGCTTTTCTGTACTTCTGGTAGTAATTCCGATCACCTCGTTTCCTGTACCCTTATCAGTGTCCCTTGTACCTGTAAGATCTCTCTGTTATATATTTTTTTATATCATGTATTTGTTTTCTTCTTTTTTTGTATCACTTCTTCACTTTCTGTGCCTGTGATATAAAACCTTCTGTCTGTACGTGCATTCTGTACCACTACCTCTCTTACTTTTGCCAACCTTCTTCTCTAACTGTATTACCCCCCCCCCCCCTGTACCGTCTTCTCGCACCCTGTACCAGCATTTCTACTTCTATCAGTCTTCTGTACCTGCATTACCCCCCCCCCCCCCCTCCCCTTTACCGTCCCTTCCACCCTGTCTATGTACCGCTACCTCCTCTTACATTACCCCCCCCTCCCTTGTACCTCCTGTACCATCCCTCACACCCCGTACCAGTACCAGTAACCATTTCTAACACCCTTTTTTCTGTACCTTTACGTCGGTGCCTTACCTGTAAAAAGGGGCAGCGAGAGATTAGCGAGCGCCCTTCTGAATACGCTTCGTAGTATATGCGTCTGTGCGTCATTCTCTCAACATAATAGATCGTAGGGGCGTGTCTAGTGCGTCATGTACCGCCCAATAAGGAAGTAGGACGTCTTTTTAGGAGTAGACGGAGACTGGTAGACGTCTTGTCACAGATAAGTGATTCGGTTGCCTAATCCTGCTTTGTCGGCGTCTGGGTGAATTGAGCGCTGTATTAGCGGGCGGGTCGCGAGGCAGGTCCTCACTCGGCGCAGGAGACACCGCGGCCCGTTGGATGCTGGGGAAACGGCTTGTATATGGGTATGGTTATATATATATGTATATATATATTTATATGTATATATATGTATATATGTGTGTATATATATGTATATATATCTATATATATATGTATGTATATATGTATAAAAGAGAGAGAGGGAGAGAGAGAGAGAGAGAGAGAGAGAGAGAGAGAGAGAGAGAGAGAGAGAGAGAGAGAGAGAGAGAGACAGAGAGAAAGAGGGACAGAGCAAGAGAGAAAGTAACTACGTATATATGTAATGTGATACACACTCATACTCACATACATATATATAATATATATATAATATATATATGTGTGTGTGTGTGTATCTATCTGTATATAGATATAGATATATAAAGAAAGATGGATGGATTTGCTTGTAAACAGAGGTAAATAGAAGGAAATGTTTGTATAAACGGATAGATAGTTAGATACATCGATAGACAGATTAAATATGAAAAGAGTGATAGATAGCTACGTGGATGTATGAGTATACATGAGTATAAACACACACACACGCACACGTACATGCACACGCACACGCACACGCACACGCACACGCACACACACACACATACACACACACACGCATACACACATACATTCAAACAAACAAACAAACACCCTTCTCTCCGTTCAGGTAAAGTGCCCCGACCCCCATTTTCTATTCAACATTCCACTCATTTGAATACCATATATGCACCAATGACTTACTTAAACATGAACCCTATTGGCGCAGAGACACTGACATATCTGCGGCTCTGTCATCGTTAAGGTTTACTGTCTTGGGGGAATGTCTTAGGACGGGAGGCCGGCTCTGGTTTTCTCGTGTTGTGGAGGAAAAGGAGGGAGGGAAGGAGGAAGGATGGAGGGAGGGAGGGGGGAAGGATAGGGAGGGGGGAGGGAGGAAGGGAGGGATGTTGGGTGGCGGGGAGGGGGGAGAGAGGGACGGAAGAGGGAGGTTGGGTGGGAGGAAGGGAAGAAGGAAGGAGAGAAGAGAAGAGAAGAGAAAACAGAAAAGAGATTGAGACGAGGAAAGAGAGAGAGAAAAAAGAGAGATTTTGACGAAAAAAAAGAAGAGAAAGAGAAAGAGAGAGAGAAAAAAAACAACAACAACAGAAATATATGCACAGAAACAGATAAACAAACGCCCAAATAACAGCCATGCACCACAACCAAACTGAATTTAAACCCAATCCATATATTAGTAAACGGCCTCAGCGCAGCATTTTTTGAGCATGAACTGTCGTGCGCTGCGTCTGCCACACGTCTCCAAAGAACACTACAAGGTTATATATATTACAAAGGATTATATTGACATTATCACCGCTCGTCTGTCTAATAAACCGTCTCGTTGAACCACTTAGATTTTCTCAAGGGAGCCGGTGTTTAGGTTACAAGTAATGAGGAGACACGTGGCGTTTGAGGCGAAGCTGGTTTTACGTTATGATTTTTTTTTGCTTTTTGTTTTTTCATGTTTAAATATAATGTAGGTGGTTTGTATGATTTTTTTAAAATGAATTTTGATATTAGGTTGATATTCACCGGCGTGTTTTGCTTAGAAGTTATGAGAGAACACAAGGCGTTTAATGTAAAGCTGGTTTAACGTTAGGATTTTGTCTCTTTAAGGTTTAAATATTATTAAGGCAGTTTATATGTTTTTTTTAATTATTTTTTTTTAGCATTAGGTTGATATTCATCAGCGTGTTGAAATCGGGTGATATTTACTGGTTTGTTTTACACTTGCTTCAATATTTTTATTCAGTAATATGAAGTTATGGAATAAAATGGTGTTTATTGGCGCTTATGAAAATGTTACTGTTATTCTATTAAAAATGCGGCAGTATCTCTTTGTCTTTAACATATTGGAGTAATATTATATATTCACATTACTCAAAATAAAAATAAAAAAACATATAAATATCTTTTTAAATGGTTACAAATCAAATACATAAAAAATAGACAAATGAGACTTGAAAAAGCAAAACAAAAAAACATAGTCTCGTAATCCCCCACTCATTAGTGTAGGCCTAAAGTTAATGAGCCTATCCATAATCCCCCTCGTATTAACGCTGTAAAGAAAAAGAAAGAAAGAAAGAAAAGAACTGATTTAGGCTTGTTTACTCTGTGTCTGGTGTTGTTTGTGGGTATTTAAGGCTTCGCTGCGGTCTCTGTGGCGGAGTCCGAATTTACGCCTCGTTCGCTTGTTATGGGTGTTCGTATCACCATCTTTTTTTTGTTATTATTATTATCATTATTATTCTTATTATTACAATTATTATTATTATTCTTTAAATATTATTATTATTGTTATTATATTATTTTTATTATTATTATTGTTATTATTGTTATGAATATTAGTGTTAATAGTATTATTATTATTATCATCATCATTATTATTATTATTATTATTATTATTATTATTATTATTGTTATTGAAATTATTATTCTTATCATTATCATTATTGTTATTATTGTTGGTGGTGGTGGAGTCCCTCATTCTCACTTTTACTATTATTATTATTGTTATTATTATCATTTAGATTTACTTATTTTTAATTAGTTTATTGACTGATTGTGGATTTTGTTGTTTCTTTATCCTGATTTTGTTTATATTTCCTCCGCCGTCCCCACCATTCACCCTTCCTCCCTTCCTCCTTCCTTCCCTCCCTCTTTACCTCCTCCCCTCCCTCCCTCTCTCCCTTTACCCCCACCCCCTCCTTCCCTCTCTCCCTCCCTCCTTCCCTCCTTCCTCCCTCCTTCCTCCCTCCTTCCCTCTCTCCCTCCCTCCTTCCCTCCTCCCTCCTCCCTCCTCCCTCCTTCCCCCTCTCTCTCTCTCTTCCTCATTCTCACGTTCCTAAGAGCAGATGGCGTCCAGCCTTAGAAGTGTTTAAGGAACGAGCGACACCTTAATACCAGTTGACATGTGCTGTAAGACCCTCCAGGACCTGAGACGGGTATCGATGGTAACCCTAGTATTATTTTCCGCGGTAGTCGCCATTACCTGTTCGTAGGCTACGGTTCTTTTCTCTCTCTGTTTCGCTGTCGATCTCTCTCTCTCTCTCTCTCTCTCTCTCTCTCTCTCTCTGTATGTTTCTCTCTCTCTCTCTCTCTCTCTCTCTCTCTCTCTCTGTATGTTTCTCTCTCTCTCTCTCTCTCTGTATGTTTCTCTCTCTCTCTCTCTCTCTCTGTATGTTTCTCTCTCTCTCTCTCTCTCACTTTCTTTCTTTCTTTCTCGTGCTGTAAACTTTGTTACGTTAAATTGCTCCTGTAGTGGATTTTGTTATATTTTCTTGTTTTTGTGGTTATTAGGTTGATATTCTCAAAGATATATATATATATATATATTTTTTTTTTTTTTTGTATTTTCATGGGAAAACGTTTCCTCATGCGGTGAACGTTCTTATTATATGTTTCCTTTTTGTTTTTCTTTTATTTTGTTAAAGTTTTTTTTTTTTTGTCATCATTTATGATTATTATATTTTTAGGGGGACCTAATATTTCTTTGAGCAACACTGCTTTCGCTGGAACACTGCGGTAGTTGGTAACGCTGGTTCGTGAGGGGATTGGGGTTGAATTACCATTGTGATGTTGTCCCTTCCCTCCCATCTACCCCCCCCCCCCCCTGCCCACCCATACCCTATCCATCTCCATCTCCATCTTCCTATCATCTTCCTTTACCCTTCCCTCCCTTTACCCTCCCTTCGCCTCTCCCTTCCAACTCAATGTGTTTTTTTTTCCGTTTTCCTTCTCTCTTTGTTTTGTTTTTGCTCGTTTTCCTTATCTCTCTCTATTTATCTCGTTTTCTGTCTCTGTTCTCTTCTTTTTTCTCTTTGCTTTGTGTCTCCTTTCATTCTCTCTTCTTTTTTTTCTTCCGTTCTCACTCCTTCCTCTCCTTTTCTTTTTTATTTCTCCTTTCTTTTTTCCTTCTTTCTTCCTTCCATCCTCCTCTCTTCCTCTCCTTCCCTCCCTTCTAACCTCTCTCTTTCTCTCCCTCTTCCTTCTATCTCCTCTATCTCTTATCCCCTTCTTCCTTCACTTCTTCCCTCCTCTCTCCATCCCTTCCTTCCTTTCTTCCTCCTTTCCTTCCTTCCTTCCTTCCTTCCCTTCTCCCTCCTTTCCTGCCTTCCATCCTCCCTCTCTCCCTCTTTTCCCTGATAAGGATAATAAAAATAATAATAATAATGATAATAATAATAATAATGATAATAATGATAATAATGATAATAATAATGATAGTAACAATGATGATAATGATAAAAAAAATGATGATAATGATAAAAAAATAATGATAAAGATAAAAAAATGTAATTGTGATATTATTAAAGATAATGGTGACGATAATGATAAAGAAATTGATAATAATAGGAATAATTATGGCAACCATGATGATGATAATAATGATAATAATGACGATGATAATTATGGTAATAAAAACGACGAAGATAATGACACCGGTAATATTAATAGTAATATTAATCGATAGCTACATAAATAAATACAAAGACAAATAGATAATATAAATTAATACAAATACGAAACAAAACACAGATAAATACGAACCAAACGCATCAATAAGGGTTAAAATGCTAACTGAGACGAAGGGAAATTAGACGAAAGGAAGAATCTGCTTCTTCATTTAGGAACCGTCAAGCGGCGCCTCGTCCCGATCCTTATCTCGCGTCGTGGCCTCGGCTGGTAAATCACGCCAGATGTCCGATTCCCTTCATTTCCGACTTCGGTTTTGATGTCTGGGTTCGGATCTGTTTTTTTTTTTTTTTTTTTTTTTTTTTTTTTTTTGTAAAAGTGTGAATGGATGGGATTTTTTGGGGGAGGGGATATTTATTGTGTGTTTGTTTTGTCTGGTGTTTTGTGCATGTTTTTGTGTGTGTGTATGCGCGCGCGCGTGCGTGTGTGTGTACGTATGTATGTGTACGTTTGAGTGTGCAAGTGTGTAAATGTATATGCACGTATGTAGGTGTAGGTAGGTAAATGAATAGACAGATAAATAGATAGATAACACATAAATAAACGCCCTTCACCTTCTAATTCTCCTGTTCCACACATAATTATTCAAACAACCCCTTCCTTCTTTTTTCTCTCTTATCTTTTCTTCATCTCGAGTAGTTTCTGTCCCTCCTTCCAGACGCTCGTATCTTATCGGGCGCCTCCATTTCCTCCCAAATGATGCAGATAAAGGCTTTAATGGCTCGGAAGATGAAAAACACAGATTGGAGAGAAAAAAACATCCTTTCAGATCAGGTTGGAATTCGAAGTCATTTTTTTTTTTTTTTTTTGAAAATTGAAGAAAGCAAAGAAAA
>NC_061824.1:39244433-39256933 GCF_019202785.1 Penaeus chinensis
TTTTATTATCAAGGTTTAAGTATGGGTAGTAAGATTAAGTTTAATTATGGTATGAAGTGGCTATTAAGATGAGTTCAATTAAGGTATTATGGAGGTATTAAGATAAGTTTAATCAAAACATTAAGTGAGGGTATTAAGATAAGTTTGACTAAGACATTCATTAAGTGAGTTTAAGTGTGGGTAGGATGCCAAGCTTAATTGAAGTTATTAAGAGGGCATTAAGTATGGCTATTCAACTTTACAGTAGGTATTACGAGTAGAGAAAGTCGAGTATGACAAGGTATTAACTTACAAATACATACATCCTTTCGACATAACACCAATTTACGAATACGAAAAGAGTTGTAATCACAGTAACATGAACCCTAGGACTGTGACAGTGTAAAAGGCGGATATACGTGCATGGTCACGCTTAAAATGTGACGAATTCATCTTATCAGTTAAGGACATTATTCAGCCTATGGGCGTGGACTGGTGACAAGGGTGTGAGAGTGTGACATATGTTTGTGTATGGGATTAAGCACGGGTCATTTTTTAATGATATATATCTTTTTTTTTTATGGTTGTCTGTGCAAAATAATGTGCTTATGCCGGATGGATAATAAACAGGAAGAAGATTAATGATAGGAAATGAGTAAATAAACAGATGTTTGGGGTAATTAGTTGGTATATATGAAGATTTGGGAGATGAGGGGAGGAGGAGGAGGAGGAGGAGGAGGAGGAGGAGGAGGAGGAGGAGGAGGAGGAGGAGGAGGAGGAGGAGGAGGAGAAGGAGGAGAAGAAGAAGAAGAAGAAGAAGAAGAAAAAGAAGAAGAAGAAGATTGAAGAAGAAGAACAACAGCAACAACAACAACAACAAGAACAAGAACAAGAACAAGATGAAGATGAGGATGAAGATGAAGAAAAAGAAGAAGAGGGGGAGCAGGAGGAGAAGAAGAAAAAGAAAAGAAAAAATGGGTAATAGAAAAAGGGACTGAACACAGAAAAAAAGGATAAGAAGATACAGAGGAAAAGAAGAACAACAAAACGGACAAAAAAAAAAAAAAAAACGCTTTTTTTATACTTTGTAAAGGGTTTTATTACGTCAGAATTGTTTTCTGTTTTATTTCGTCATATTTCTTTTCCTTTTTTACTCTTTTTATATACCTTTTTATACATACATATATACTTTGTAAATAATTGTTTAGTTTTCTGCGAATTTCCATTCTCTACGTATTTTCTTCCGTTTTCTCTATCCTTTTTTTTCATATCCCTTTTTCCCCGTTTTCTGTGTCCACCTTTATTTTATATTCGTCATTTTTTTACCTACCTTCTCCTCACATACATGTTTTTTCTCTCTCTCTCGCTTTTAAATCTTTATTTACGTCTGAGACACAACAAGACAGCGAGCCATAATTGGCCGTGATATATGGCAGAACCACAGCATAGGCCTCTTTTTTTGACATCGTACGTTACCCTCTTGTGGTTCATAGGCCTTCGTACATTCCACAAAACCACTATTACGCAGATCAGGTAGGCCTATGGGGTGTCTGTCTTCGGATTCGTGAATAGAGGGAGGGAGGGGGTGAGGGGAAAGGGGGTGGGGGTGGGGGGGTTGAGGGGAAAAGGGGGAGGGGGGGAGGGATGGTGTGTGCGTGCGTGCGTGTGTGTGTCTGTGTGTGTGTGTGTGTGTTTGTTTGTGTTTGTGTGTGTGTGTGTGTGTGTGTGTGCGTGTGCGTGCGCGCGCATCATTTATCCCGAAAAACAGGGAAAATATTCAAATTGTATATTTTTTATGTCCTGGATCTTATAATAACACCTGAAGTTGATTTTGATGAAGATAAGAGAAGAGAATATGATGATAATAAAAATTATTATGGTGATAGTGATAGTGATAAGAAATTATACTGATATGAAAGTAATGATAATAATGATAGTTATTGTCATCATGGTTATGACAATGATAATGAATATAAATTATTATAATAATCATAATCATGATAATAATAATAATAGTAATGATAATGAAGATGATGCTAGTAATTCTAATAAAGCTAATAATAATAATGATAATGATAGTTAAAAGATGATAATAATGATGATAATTATTATTATTTTTATTATTATTATTATTATTATTATCATTATTATTATCATCATTATGATAACATTAGTAATGTAACATTATGGTAATGATTCTAACGATATTAATAACGATAATAACGATGGTGGTAGTGAATGATAGTAATAATCATGATACTAATAAGAATAATGATAATATAAAACCATGACAATAGTAGTGCTGAGGATAAAAATCACAACAATGAAAATAATGATAATGATAATCATAACGATGATAACACTAATGTCAGTAATGTTATTGGTATTCATAAAAGTCATGATAAGAGTAACATGAGCAGAAACGAAAGGAATTAATAAAATAATGATAGTAATGATCACAACAACGGAACTAAGCATATCAATTTGCATTTCCACTGCTATAATCAATATTATATTAATGATAACAATGCCAAGGTCAACATTAATAATAATGACAATGACAATAAGGATATAACATAATATTGATATAACAACTCCAATAATAATGATAAAACAACAAAATTCACAATGAGATAACATCAATAACAGTGCCAATCGAGGACAACAACAATAACAGTGATGTAACAACAGTAACTCGTTATATCACAATAATAATAGCAAATTATAACAATGACAGCAATGCTCTAACAACAATGAAAAGCAATACCAATCAGGATGCCCATAACAACAAAAACAAATAACATGGCAGCAACAATGATATTAATATAGCAGTAACAAATGCTATAAACAATGGTAACATTAACAACAATAATATAGCAACAATGACATATACAACAACGACAGCAGTGATAATCTAGACGTCCATCAAGGACAATAACAACGAGATAACAATAACACAGCCAATCCACAACATGCAATACTCACCTAACAACAAATAATATTTATATAACAACAACAAATGATATTGACATAACACCAAATAACGCTGACAAAACAACAACAAATACCATTGATATATAACAGAAAATAATATAGATACAACAATAACAAATACATCAACAAACAACAAGAATCGAGACGCCCGTCAGGCAACAAAAACAACGCGCGAACACTACCCATAACAGAGCCCATCCAGCGGCCAAATCTGAAGCGAGAGGAACACCTGCCGGCGCCGGGGTCCTCCTCATATGCACCAAAAAGGGAACATGACTCGTTACTCATGACTCATGCCTCGGTTTTGACGCCCACGCCGGGGAGACACCATAACTTGTCGGGAGGAATTCGGGGCGTAGGATGGATGGGCGTGGAGGAAGGATGGGGGGGGGGGGGTAGGGAAGGAGGAATGTGGTGGGGGGGTGTGGACGTGGGTGTAGGATGGTGGGGGGAGGGGGGAGGGAGGGGAAAGTGGGCGGAGGTGAGAGGGGGTGGGGGAGGAGAGATGTAGGGGGGAAGGGCGTAGAATAAATGATGGGGGGATGTGGGCGTGAAAGTAGGATAGTGGGGGAGGTGAGGGGGAGGGGAGATGAAGGAAGGGGTGAAGGAGTGAGAATGGGTAATAGGGGGGGGGGGAAGGAGCTGGGGTAAAAGAGGAAGGAGAGGAAGTAAAAGTGGGGGTTGGGACAGCGAAGGGAGGGGGGGGGAGGGGGAGGGGAGAGGATGAGATGGTGGAGTGAGAGAGGATAGCAGAAGGGTGAGGGGGGAACACAGAAGGATTGAAGGGGAGGCAAAGAGGGGGTAAGAGTTAGGATGGCAGTGGGGGGAAATATGAGGGGGGGGGTTGTAATCTGAAAGTTAATGAGGAACATGAAGAGGGGGAGATAATATGTTGGCTAAGAATGGGGAGGAAGAGAAAAGGTGGGGGTGGGGGGTAAAATGTAAAGGTGGGTAGGGGGGGGGTTGACTGCGTTAGATAGGGTGGATATGTAGGATGGGGGGAAGGGGGAGGGGGGAAGGGGTGATTTGATGACTTGTTAAGGATGGTGATGCAGGTCTTTCCCCCCCACTCTCTCTCTCTCTATCAGTTTATCTATTTGTCTATCTATCTGCTACTATCTGTGTCTATTTTTCTCTTTCTCTTGCCCTACCTCCCAGCCTCGTTCCCTCCCTTCTTGTCTATCCCTTTTTTCCTCATTCCTTTTCCCCCTCTTCCCCCTCACTCTCTCTCTCCTTCTCCCTCCCCCCCTCTCTCTCCCTTCTCTCTCTCTCTTCCTCTACCTCCTCCCCCCAAACTTTCTCCTTTCTCTCTCTCTCTTACCCCTCCCTCTCTCTCTCTCCCTCTCTCCCTCTCCCTCCAATCCTCTCCATTCTCCCCCCTCCCCCACTACCTCCCTCACTGACCTCCAAAAGCATCAGGTCACCGCAAGTCACTCGATTTCGATCAGACTTCGCCTCGAGAAGATGGAGAGGTGATTGAAGATGATGCTTATCGACAGGAGATGAGGTGGAGATGCTGGTCGACTCAGAGATGATGAATCTGAGGGTCTGAAAAAAGCGAGAGAGAGAGAGAGAGAGAGAGAGAGAAAAAAAAAATGATGGTAGGTTCTAATAAACAGTACGAAGATGGATTGAGCGAAGGGACATTGGGTAGAATTGTCGACGTGAGGAGTTTCTTGAAGCGGGAAGATAAGAAGGGAGGAAAGTGTAATGGGCAGACGGGTGGATGACATGGCTTTTATCAGAAGAAGAAAAAAAGGATTTACAAGCACACACACACACACACACATACACACACACATACACATACACATACACATACACATACACATACAGAAGGAGAGAGAGAGACTCCAAACTGCAAACAAGGTCAATTAATTTACTTTATCAATGAAAACACCAACCTTATCCTTAGCGTAAAGAGACTACAGATTCCATTTGCACTCACCGGCGCTGCATCGGAGGGATATACTCATCTTAGTTAAATCCTACGAACATTCTAGAAGGATGTGTATCGCTGCAGTGATCGAACCTCTGCAGCGTGCATTACTGTGCTTGAGCAAGTGCCTTTGACGCTGCGGGTACTGTGACGTCACGCACGTGGGAGGTCCCGTTTTCTATCGATGTGGGAGAGAAGGGGGGAGGCTTACCTAGAGTGTTGTTTTGTTTAAAAAATAATAAAAGAAATATGGGAACTGTGAGAAGGATAATGATGATGGAATGCAAGATGTAAAGAAACTGCAGTGGCAGAAATAGCAGGAATAAATATACCATACTGGGACTATTAGTAGAAGACATATTCCACATATTCTTTTATAATCACTAAGCTTCTAATCATGATTATTCATGAAATTGACCCTGAATTAAAGACAAACCTTCTTGAGACCAACACATGTATCAGAACAGGTAAACGTTACAGGTGATTCTCTACAAACTGATCAGCATTACTAAACACTGACAATCAAATACAAGCATGAAATTATACAGGAGATGTACTTGAAGACGTGCACCTTGAACATCTGCCACAGTGCTTTGCATCGAATTCATTAATCTCTCCGTGGTTTGTTTTCGGAATTGCCTTTCTCAAGGTCGGCCGGACAGAAAGTCTAATCTTCCGTTGCCTTTGCGAATACTGATGGTGGAATATCAATATAATAACACTCGTTTTGGTCTGAGAAGAAAATATGTTTATGCAAAAAGAAAAAAGACAATAAAAAAAAATATATATATGGCTTACAGAAAGATAGGGAGATGCTTATATATATGTACTTACAATCTAATATGACATTCAAATAGACAACTCTTTTGCGTGTTGCATTTGGCTGAACCAGCCGTATGGGAATATTTAAAAAGTTACGAGTAACAAAAAATCTTGGGAATGGCTATGGATTTATAATCTTAATTTCTACACAAATATAAGTATGAAATTCCTATCTCTAATCCACATTTAAGATATATATCACGTAAAATACAATCAAGAGTTTCAAACCCAAATTTCAAAGTAATCTACATGACCATCGCTATCAAATCTTAACATTTCTGCAAAATCTCCGTGAACTTGTATAAACTTCAAAGATATATCGTCAAACCTTTTTTCACCACAAAATAAATGAAAACGTCACCACAAACGCCGGAAAGTCACCACAGACATCACCTACGTAATTAGAAACCCCAAGATCTTCACCACCAATCTTTGACTTCCAACCACAAAGTCTTCAAAAAACAACTACTCGCCACAGATGAAAAAAAAAAAAAAAAAAAAAAATCTTTACCGCAACATCTCAACTCTGTGGTCACAACGCGGGATGTTTTTTTGTTTTTGTTTATTTTAAATGTAATGTTTACAGTTTAGGGTTTATTTTCGTTTTCATCGTTTTTTTTCTTCTCAGTTCTTGGTAGTGATTTAGCTAGATGACATGCAGGCGTTGTTATTAAACCATATGCTTTATAAACTTAAATTATTAAACTTTATTATTAAACCATGATCAACTATTATATGATGCTTTTATCTTAAATTATCAAAGCTTATGGTTATTAAACCATGATAACCTATTATATGATGCTATTAGTTTTGTTATTATATTAACACCAAAGGCTCCGTAGAAAAGGTATGATTATCTTCCTAGTGCAAGAAATCTATTTGACCGGTTTCGACTATATCTTCGTCAGAAATGCATGGATTTCTACCTTCGTCGCAACACGGTTCCCACTATCGGCCTCTTAAATTTAGCTATCAATTAATGGGCCAATCTCACAACAAGGTCGTCAGAAATTCGTAAAACATATGACACACCTACTGTAGTTAAAAAAATAAATAAAACAAATGTGTCATTCGTGAAGTGTCAACAGAAGAATTGCATGGGACAGCCCTCAGTGTTAAGGACTCCTTCTGTA
Organism: Penaeus chinensis; assembly: GCF_019202785.1. Taxonomy (NCBI): domain Eukaryota; kingdom Metazoa; phylum Arthropoda; class Malacostraca; order Decapoda; family Penaeidae; genus Penaeus; species Penaeus chinensis. The sequence goes on from NC_061824.1 coordinate 39,251,301, forward strand.
ACAGCAGCTTTCTTCACTGATAATTCTGGCACATGACACAGCCCCTACTTTTAAGCACTCGAGAAAACAAAACAAGTGAATAATTAGTCACACTTTTTTTTTTTTTTTTTTTTGCTGTTGTAACTCAGACATGCGATACAAGTTTTTAGTCTTCAACTGTACTCTCTCTCTCTCTCCCTTCCTCCCTCCCTCCCTTTCTCTCTCTTTCCCTCTCCCTCTTCCTCTTCATCTCCCTCTTCCTCTTCCTCTCCCTTCCTCCCTTGCTCTCCCTCTCCCTTCCTCTTTTACCCCCTCTCTCTCCCTTTACATTTAGGTTACACGTACTTTAAGGTCCTCTTTCGGCGCCAAAACAAGTGAAAAATTAGTCATACAACAGGTTCCTCTGTCTGTCTGTCTGTCTCTTTTGAAGACAAACGATACAACTTTTAGTCCTTAACTCAGCTCAAAAGAATGAAATGGAATCAAAGGTTTTATTCTACCGAAGAGTGTTACATGTTGTTATTAGCCCACTACGAATTATTTGAGTAAAAATATCTCTGTATGGTAAGACAACACACAGATTTTTCCCCGAAAAACATTAAAAACTGATATATGAATATTCACATCACACGTTTCCTTCAACAGTAATATCTTTTTATAGAATACAGCCCCCATTTAACCCTTAAATAATATTAAAAAAAAAAAAAAAGATATATGATCAGTCACCCCATATATTTCCCTTAATGGCTTTTCTAGAGAGGGTTACACACAGCGTTTCATAACGTACCCCGAAAAATACCAAATTGAAATGTTTAAGTGAACTCATTATTACTGAAATGAATGTAAAACAGCATACAAGTGAACGAAATGTTATTTAAGTGAATGAATAAAAAAATACATAAGTGAATAATAAAATACATGAATGAATGAAGTATTATATAAGTGGATGAATAATGAAATACATTGATGAATAACAAAACACATGAATTAATGAATTGTTATATAAGTGGATGAATAAGAAAATACATAAGTGAATGAATTATTATTTAAGTGAACGAATAAGAAAATAAACGAATGAATGAATTATTAATCAAATGAATAAACGGTAATATACTTAGGTGAATGATTTATCGTTAAAGGAAACGAATAATGATTTGAGTGAATGCATTATCAACAAGTTCACCTAACAGCACTTCCGTCGCATCGCGCAGCCCTCAGTGTCAACCTCCCTCGCACGGTAGGCGTAGTGGGCGTCAAGGCGGTTGCTAATTCCAGCAAGGGCGGACACAGGGGGTAGCCTGAGATAATATCTAAAGTATAATGTGGATTCTTTTTCACCCTCTCCAACCCACACCAACAAGGGTCGGTTGTCTGTGTGTCCGTCAAGGGCTTCTTATAACTCACGGCCCGGGAAAGAGGCGGAGTTAGAATGGAGAAGAAGAGGAAGAAGGAGGAGGAAGAAGAAGAAGGAGGAGGAGGAGAAGGAGAGGGAATGAAGAAGAAGAAAGGAGAATGGGAAGAGAATAATAGCGAAGATCAGAATTCGAGATCGACCTGAGGAGACGAGAATAGCCCGTGAGTCAAAGTCATCCGTTAGCGTGAAGGGCTGTTCGTGAAAGCGGGTCTGTTATTGTTTTTGTGGAAGGATCCCCCTCCTTCTCGGTAACAGGAGCATCGCTTATTCCACTTGTTAAATGCACAGATACGCACAGGCACATGGGGCGCATGTGAGTCTCAAAGCCTGCGTCTATATGTCTGTAATTGTGTAGGTGTAGAATGTCTCTGCATAGCTTTTTATTTTATTTTATTTTATTTTATTTTCTCTCTCTCTCTCTATCTCCTCGCTATCTCTATCTGTCCATATATATATATGAGAACGAACACATACGCCCACTCATGGTTACCCGTCGGCTTCCCTCGCCCTGCGCCGTCCGCCCATCCTCCTCGTCCCTCACCAGTACCTGAACGGGCAGGTCCTTTCCCTCCAGTAAACATTTTGAAACACTAGAGAATGTTAAGCTGTCGGAGACCACACGCGCTCTGCTTTTTTCCCGATCTTTCTTTTCGCTGAGAAATATCTTCGCTGAGACGAGGTTGTGCCTTCCGCGAGAGGAAAGGTCCAGCGCTGGATTCTGTTTCTGCCTTTGGCGTAGCGGGCCTTGTGAGAGGAGGCGAACCCTGTTGTGAGGGGATGAAGGCTTTGCTCTAAGCTTGATAAGGGTTCCTTTTCTCTGACTGGCTGTCTGTCTCACTGGCCGTCTGTCTGTCGGTTTGTCTAGATGTCTGTCTCTCTCTCTCTCTCTCTCTCTCTCTCTCTCTCTCTCTCTCTCTCTCTCTCTCTCTTTCCCCCTCTCTTACTCTCTCTCTCCTTTCTCTTTTAGGCTGCATGTAATTTAAGGCCCTCCTTCAGGCTGCAAAAATAAACAACTTTTTTTCCCCTGTTATATTAAGAATAACGAGTCGTGTAGAAAAAAAAGTTATAAAACTTTACCTGTAACATCGAAACCTATTTTAGTCCTATTACTTTAAGTTACATCTCTTGTAAAACGTCCTATTTTACTCTTAAAGCCATTTCTCTAATAAAAAAAAAAACCCTCTTCTAACTCTTAAAACCATTTCCGTTATTGAAAACCTCTAACTTTGGAATTTCTTTTTCATTTTTACTTTTAGGTATCTTAGAAAACATCCTTTCAAAGTTTTCGAAACTAGATCTTCAATCTCGAAACCTCTCCTTTCTTTTTTTTTTTTTTTTTTTTTTAGTTTTCCATGCGATATATTTATCAAAACTCTCTTTCCCACCCAAATACTACACTAAAATAACCCACCATGAAAGGGCATCGCAAAAGAAAATGAATATTAAAGCGCATTTACAACCTCGAACCCTGTTTTCCATTTTGCTTTTGGAGCCACATGTAATCTTCTCTTAAACCTCAAAACCTCATCTCCAGCTGAGAACCTTAACCAAACCTAAGCAAACCTCGTCTACAACTCCGGGAAACCTCTCTACCCGTTTTTATTTTTTTATTTTTTTTATTTATTTTAGGACCTTCAAACTTCTTTTTTTCCTTTTACTATTTTCAAGGATCTCTTGTTTTGTATAAATTATTTTTCAATTACTGATTATTTGGACGAATAAATATATTGATATATAGAAATTTACAAAAGGCTTATGGAAGTCACGTGTATTTTTTCTCACTTCCAGATAAGAAACTTCGCCTTACTTAAACAAAACCTCATTTCCATCCTCATCAGACGTGAACAAAACCTCTTACTTAACCTGGAAACCTTTCTCTTCACTTTATTCAGCGTCCGCATGTGTTATAAAACCTTATACTTCTAGCATTGTTGTTAATATCATCATTATTTTCATTATTATTGTTGATTTGTTGTTATGATGATTATTATTATTAATATTCTGTATATCATCATCATCATTATCGTCATCATCGTCATCATCTTCGTCAAATTATCACTACTATTCTTATTACAACCCTTCTTTCTAAAAGGAAACCCCTTCTCTGGCCACACAACTTCACCTCCAACCCCTTTTCTATTTTTTTCATTCTAAAGGAAGCCACAACTCCCCCCCTCCCCCCGCCCCCCGCCCCCCGCCTGCCGCAGTCCTAAACCTTTTAACCGCAGCCCTTGACAAATTGGTGCCGCTCTCGTCCTCGGCCAAACGGGTCAAAATACACCAATGGAAAATGGGTGTCTGTTTTTTTTTCTGTGTTTTTTTTTTTTTGGCTGTGATTGGTCTTAAGGTTGATTTATTTGTTTATCTATTTTTTATTTTCTTTATTGGAAATATTCATCTATTCATTTCTTTAATAGAAATATTGTTGCTCCGCTATCTGTCGTCTTAAACCAATGCGTATAATATAATAATATAATACACGAAAGAAAAAAGTTTTTTTTTTTTTTTTTTTTTTTTTTTTTTTTTTTGCTTGATTGCTCTTAAGGCTTTGTTTTTATGGTAAAAGGATTTTTTTTTTTTTTTTTTTTTTTTTTTAGGGGAGAGGGAGATATTGGCGCCACTCTATCTATCGTCTTCAACCAAAGGACTATAATACCCAAAAAAAAAAAAAAAAAAAAATATGTCTATCACGTGTTCTAGAAAAACCCTTTTGTGCCTAATCTATCTCTTAAACCTTTTATCATCAATTTTTTTTTTTTATCTATGTCTATTTTCTTCCATTGAGAAATTGGGGCGCTGGTATCGTCCCCAAGAACACCCGAAGAGAAGAAAATGTCTATCGCGTCTATTTTTGTGATTGATCGCTCGGAAGACCCGTCTTGGTAGATCGATTTTTATCTGCTCGTTTTTTTCTTCTGCTTTTTTCTTTTTCTTTTTCTTTTTCCTTTTCTTTTTCCTTTTTTTTCTTTTCCCTTTTCTCTTTCTTTTTCTTTTTTTTCTTCTTCTTATCATTTTCTTTTTCCTTTTTTTCATTTTCCTTTTTCTCTTTATTTTTCTTCTTCTTCTTTCTTCCTTTCTTGTCTCTTTTTAGCGCGAAGGTTTCCTCTTCAGCCAAAATGAAAAACAACTGAAGAAAAGATGTCTTGTCACGTTTTTTTTCGTGTGTCTGATCGCTTTTAAGGCCCTTTATGTATTTTTTTTTTTTTTTAATATCTTAAGTTTATATATATGTATATATATATATATATATATATATATATATATATTATGTGTATATATTTATATATTTAGATACATGTATGTTATTTTTTATATTTTCATATACATTTATATATATATTATATATATATATACTTTAAACACACACACACACACTCACATACACACACACTCACTTACACACACACATATTATATATATATATTTATTTATTATTTTTTTTTTTCTTGACAAATTGGTGCCCGGATCGTCTTCAACCAAAATAATATATACTCCACGAATAAAAAGGAAAGGAATGTCCATATTTCTTATTTATTTATTTATATATATTTTTTCTTTTATTTATTATCATATTTTCTTTGCCTGATCGCTCTTAAGACCACTTTTCTGTAAATGGATTTTTATCTCCTCATGTTATTGTTATTATTTTGCGAGAAATTGATGCCTCGCTTTTTTTCCATCACGTTTTGCTCTTGAGATGTTTTTTATTCATCGGTCTTTATTCGTGTCTGTTCTGTTCTCTTTTTTCGCTTATAGAATTATCTGTTTCGTCTGTATGTCATAGGTTTTCAGCATGGAATAATCTGATTTTAGGGATTTTTCTGATGTTTTATGTACTTATTAGTAGTATCATAAAAATGCTGATGGTGGTCATCATCATCATCATCATCATCATCATCATCATCATCATCATCATCATCACTTCTACTATTACTAACACTATAACTACTACTATAACTACTACTATAACTACTACTATAACTACTACTATAACTACTACTATAACTACTACTATAACTACTACTACAACTACCACTACCACCCAATCTCCAAATTCCAAATGAGATAATCTCCTCGTTCCTCCATTTCCTTTTTCTTTTATCAACATACTTTTTTATTCGCTTTTAGTCTCGACCCGCGATCTGTATTCTGGCATCTGGTCACGCCCGTGTCACGCCTCAATAAGATATCTTTTAAGACTTTATCAGCCCTGGTTTTTTGCTTTATGTTGACGTCTGCG
>NC_061824.1:39269433-39271933 GCF_019202785.1 Penaeus chinensis
GCAACAACAACGATGATAATAATGATAATAAAAATAATCATGAAAACGATAATCATTGCCTGCTTAAACACGGAGAGAAATGCCCTCACAACATAATTGTGCCTGCGTCCACATCTCAATCGCAGGCATGTTCTGGCAAACCCAACATAAGTTTACATGAATTTAGAAAAAAAAGAAAGAAAGTGATTTATGTATGCGGTGGAGGGGAGAGGGGGGGAAGGGGAGGATAGGGGAGAGGATGGGAGGGGAGGAAGGGGGGAGGAGGGAGGAAGGGGGGAAGGGAGGAAGGGGGAGGAGGGGAAGGAGGAAGGGGAAGGGAGGAAGGGGGAGGAGGGGAAGGGGAGGGGAGAGGAGAAGGAGAGGGGAGTGAAGGGGGGGGGGGGGGTTGGCATGCAAATTTTTTATATCAGTAGAATAATTATAATTTTACGAGAAATAAAATAAAGAATAACAATATTGATCTATCTATCTATCTACATATCCCTAATGAAAATTAAAAACAAATGACCAAATGCATAATAATGAACTAACAAAAAAACACAAGAAAGAAAATGGGACATACGAAAAAAAGGCAGAAAATTAGAAAGACAGATAACCCCTTAATCAAAATACACAAATCCTTCAGTTATCAGCTTCGACGCGCCGGAGGAAGGCAAAAGCGACCTTAAAGTCAAGAAGCAATTATCTTGACCTCTCGGACTGACACTCAATAGACACGCAAACAACATCTATCGAGCTTCCCTTTGCCATGAATAATTCAGGGGAGGAGGTTGTGGTGGTGTCAGGATGATGATGAATAAAGAAGAGAGAGAGAGAGAGAGAGGGAGAGGGAGAGGGAGAGGGAGAGGGAGAGGGAGAGGGAGGGAGGGAGGGCAAGACGGCAGGAGGGAAGGGGAGAAGGGAGGGAGAGAGGGAGGGAGGGAGGGAGGGAAGGAGAGATGGAGAGAGGAAGGGAGGGAGGGAGGGCAGGAGGGAAGGGGAAAAGGGAGGGAGATATGGAGGGAGGGAGGGAAGGAAGGGGGGAAGGGAGGGAGAGAGGGAAGGAGGGAGAGAGAGAGGGAGATATGGAGGGAGGGAGAGAGAGAAGGAGAGATGGAGAGAGAGAGGGAGGGAGAGAGAGAGAGAGAATAAAGGTATATGGGGTATATGGTAATGAGTTTGATGTTGATGGAAGATGCGTCGCAAGAGAGAGGTTGAATGTGCGAGAATGGCGGGAGATGTTTGCTCAAGTGACAGCTGAGTCTATCGCGCGAATTGTCTCTCGCTCTTCGGTCTGTCTGTCTGTCTGTAAGGATGGATGGGTTGTTTGTCTGTCTGTCTGTCTTCTGTCTGTCTGTCTCGCTCTCTCTCCGTCTGCCTCCCCCTCTCCCTCCCCCCCTCCCTCTTCTTCTCCATCTCCCCCTTCCCCCCTTCCCTATACCTTCTCTCTCCCTCTACAACCCTTAGCTGTAGCGTTTCCAAGAGACCCCGTCCGGGTTATGTGGCGTCAGCATGGTCACACACGCACACACACACAAACAAACACACACACACACACACACACACACACACATAAACAAACACACACATACACACAAACAAACATAAACACACAACCCCCTCCCCCCCCAGACACACACCCACACGTTTCTTGGCCATCCGTGAGGACGCGAGGCCCTTCCAAGCGTGACGGAGAGAGAGAGAGCGTTGGCGTTTTGTGGCGGAAAGTCGTAAGGCTGGGCGCTGGCTGGGTCATATTCGTTTTTTGTTTTTCATTACTCTTTGTTTCAGTTTTATATTTATTGTTACAGTCATTATTATTATCATTATTATTTTTTATGATCATTATTATTATTATTATTATTATTATTATTATTATTATTATTATTATTATTGTTGTTATTATTATTATCATTGTTATTATCATTACTATTTTTTATTATTATCATCATTATCACCATTATTATTATTATCATTATTATCATTATTATTATTATTATTATCATTATTATTATTATTATTAGGTTACTTTAATTTTTCCTTTTTACGGTATTTGTTTTTTCTTTTCTTTTTTTTGTTTAGTTTGTATTAATTCAGTTGATTCGTTTTTTGTCTGTTTTTGAATGTGTATTCCTCTGCTGTTGTTGTCATTATTTGAATATTGTCTATTGAAAATGTTGAGACAGTGTGTAGTATTTCTCTCTCTCTCTCTCCCTCTTTCTCTCTCTCTCCCTCTCTCTCTCTCTCTCATTTTCTTGCTTCATCAATATATATATTTATGTACCAGTATATTTATATTCATCAACTTGTCTGTTATTTTTCTTATGTTCATCAACTTGTCTTTTATCTTTCTTATATTCATTCTTTACCTGTCTGTTAGCTCGTCTGTATGTTTGTCTGTCACAAACGTCGGCCTAGAGTCTGTGTTCTGGGTAATTATTATTTTTCTTTCTTTCTCTGAAAATTGATTTCGGACGCTATTTTTTTTTAAAGATATTTTTATTGTTTTTACAGTTATTTT
>NC_061824.1:39294433-39306933 GCF_019202785.1 Penaeus chinensis
ACTAATGAATAATTAATTCCTCATACTTTTATTTGATCGAACTGCTAATGATTTAAAAAATTTCGTGTTTTTGCACGTTCAATAAGTTTTTATTTAAATTTACTATTTCACTTGATATCATTAAAACAATATTGATTAGGAAAAAATATATTTATTTGATTTTTTTTTGTGTGTATAATAAATTTTATTGTGTTTAGTGACAAGAATCGGTTCATTCAGTTTCTTTTTGGTTTAAGTTTTTTTCATCTTAATTTATTTTTAAATTTTGATAGTTTTTTATACGGAAAGGGGGTGTTTATTACAAGATGAAAGCCGAAAATAAACGAGTGGGATGAGGGGATACGCTTTTAAAAGGGAAACCCTTTGGAAGGGATGTGGGGTGACGGGGGTTTCTAGGGTTTGGTGGTGTTAGGGGTTGTGTGTGGTGGGGTGAGTGTGGGGGTTGTGTGGGGAGGGGAGTGTGTGTGTGGGTTTGTGGTTTTGTGGTTTTTTTTTTGGTGGTTGGGGGGGCGGGGCGGGGGCGAGAAAGGGGGGCTGGGAGGGGGGGTTTGGGGGTGGGGGGAGGGGGGAGTGGAAAAAAGGAGGGGTGGAATAGTTTTTTTAAAAAAAAAGGGTAGAAAATATCAAAAAAAAGAAAGGGGGGAAGGAAAGAAAGAGGTATAAATTTTTAAAAAAAAAAAAAGAAAACGGAAAATTAAAAAGGGGGGGGAAAAAGGGAGGGCAAAAGAAAAAAAAAGAAATTAGAAAAGGGGGCCAAAGGGGAAAAGGGGAAAAAGAAAAAGGAAAGAAATTTTGGGACAAAAAAAAAGGGAAAAAGACCCGAGGGAAGGGGGGGACAAGGGAAAACGAAACGGATGGGGGCGAAAACGGCCCGCCAAACCCGGGAAAAACAGGAACTACCCCAGCAACCCCCTTCCCTCCCCCTCCTCCTTTTCCCCTCCCCCTCCCCTCCCCCCCCACCCCCCCCCCCCCCCCCCCCCCCCCGGCCTCTCCCTCCTCCCCCTTCTCTTCCCTCCCCTCCCCCCCTCCCTCCTCCTCCTCCCCTTCCCCCCCACCCCTCCCTCCCTCCTCCTCCTTCTCTTCCCTCCCCCTCCCTCCCTCCCCCTTCCTCCTCCCTCCTCCTCCTCCCCCTCCCTCCCACCTCTCCCTCCCTCCCCCTTCCTCCTCCCTCCTCATACTTCTCTTCCCTCCCCCTCCCTCACTCCCCCTTCCTCCTCCCTCCTCCTCCTCCCCTTCCCTCCCACCTCTCCCTCCCTCCCCCTTCCTCCTCCTCCCCTTCTCTCCCACCTCTCCCTCCCTCCCCCTTCCTCCTCCTCCCTCCTCCTCCTTCTCTTCCCTCCCCCTCCCTCCCCCTCCGCCCTCCCCCTCCCTCACTCCCCGTCCCTCTCCCTCTGTATGTAATCTCAATCCCAGCATTAAGGCCGCTCCGACTCGCCTCAAAGGAATCTTAAGTGTTCGCGGGGAGATAAGTGTCGAATCAGCGTCTCAGGGGCTGGGGAGGGAGGCCGGACGTCCCTCGCTGCCCCTACCCAGCCTCCCCTAGTTCCCGCAACACCCTATACCCCTCACTGTCGTCTCTACCCTGCCTAGTGCCATTCTCGACACTTACTGCCCTCCCTATACCCCCACTATCATTTCCTACGCTCCCCGTGCCCTCCCTGTACCCCCGCTTCCCCTCCTACCCCCATCTCCACAACCACTCTACCCCCCAGGCTACCCTTCCCTACCCCATGAGGCTACCCAGCGCCCCTCCTCCCCTCCTACCCCTCCTCCCGGGGTTGTTCTTACCCCATGAGGCTACCCCTTCCCTCTAATCCCTAACTACCACTCCCCACCCACCCCCACTTACTCCCCACCCACCAAGGCAACTCCTCTCACTCCCCACTCCCTTACCCACCCCACCAACCAAGGCAACCACTCCCCCCTCCCCACACCCCCTTCTCCCACCCCCTCTCACCATACCCTACCCTCCCCCACCTCCCCACTCCCTACCCTCCCCAACCCCCACTCCCCACATCGCACCCCACACACCCCACCTCCCTCCCCAACCTCCACCCCACCTTCCTTCCCTCCCCCCTTCCCCCTCCCCCCATCTCCCCCCGTCCCCCCACCTCCACCTGCGCGAGGCTATTTCGAGAGGGACAACTTCTTACGACGATTAACCCTTCGCGTGTCCCCCTCGCGCGCCGACGGCTGGGGACGGGGAGAAGCAGGGCAGGGACGGGGGGGAGGGGAGAGAGGGGAGAAGGGGAGAAGGGGAGAGGGGAGAAGGGGAGAAAGGGGAGGGGGGAGGGGGAGGGGGAGAAGGGGAGGGGGGAAAGGGGGAGAAGGGAGAAGGGGAGAGGGGAGAGAGGGGAGAAAGGGGAGGGAAGAGGGGAGAGGGGGGAGAAAGGGGAGGGGGAGAAGGGGAGGGGGGGAAAGGGGGAAGGGAGAAAGGGAGAAGGGAGAAGGGGGGAAAGGGGGAAGGGGAGAAGGGGAGGGGGTGAAAGGGGAGAGGGGAGAAAGGGGAGGGGGAGGGGAGAAGGAAAAGAGGGGGAAAAGGGGAGGGGGGGACAAGGGAGAAGGGGGGAGGGGGGGTGGGGAGAGAGGGGAGAAGGCGGGAGGGGGAGAAGGGGAAGGGGGGGAGAAGGGAGAAGGGGAGAAGGGAGAAGGGGAGAGGGGAGAAAGGGGAGGGGGGAAAGGGGGAAGGGGAGAAGGGGAGGGGGTGAAAGGGGAGAGGGGAGAAAGGGGAGGGGGAGAAGGGGAGAGGGGAGAGGTTCCTACCTCTCGAAAGGGGGGGGAGGGGCGGAGAGGGGGTTCTAGTGTTTGTTGTTGGTCATATTATAATATCTGTTATTATTTTTACTGTTGTCTTTTTCATTATTGTTGCTATTACTCTTATTACTATTACTATAATAATTACTATTACTATTATCATTATTATTATTATCATCATTATTATTATTACTACTATTATTAATCACTATTGTTATTATTTTTATTGTTATATTCATTATTATTATTATTATTATTAACGGCATCATTATCATTATTATTATTTCCTTATGTCTATTTGATGGCACAAATAAATTTACCTTTTATATATATTTAAAGGGACACACATCTCACACCTACATAGATACATACATACATACATATATATATACATATTATATCATATAAAGACATTGATGCTTCCCTTCCTATCACACCCTCTCCCTCTTCCTTTCCTCTCCCTCCCCCCCCCCCATCCCCCCACTCCACTTAAAACCCCACGCGTATGTATGGGGCGATAGGTGTGGGTATTATTTTGGGGCATGACCGGTTCTGGCAGCCGGTGTGTCTGCCCTGATTACGCAACGTCTGCCCGACTGCCTGGTTGCCTGGTGGCGAATGCATGGTCAGTGTGGACGCCGCCAGCAGACCCACAGGCGTTGTATGGCGATGGGAGTTAATGGTGTGTTAATGGGTCTGGAGATTGAGGAGTAGGTCATGTTAATTATTTTTGGGGTTATGTGGATGAATTTCGCAAAAAAAAGAAAAAAAAAAGGCGCATGATCAGCGAGTCACGAGCGAGAATTGGTGATTTCGAGAGGCAAGAAAGGCGTTCGTGAGAAATTTGTAAGAGATGATTATGCTTCATATTAGGATGTTGATGAATGCGTTTACGAATTTCGATGAAAGGTTATGAAGGAGCTTCGATATTAATGCTATCTTTTGATTGGATTAATGGCTTGAGTTGCTGTAACGGTAATGCGAAGTTATAATTGGAGTTATTTACGATTATAGCTTATAATGGCAGTAATTAAGTTGGCTGACTTAATGTAGACAGACATTTCTAAGTTAGATTAATACTCTTACATCTAATAACTTAGATATATATTTAGGTTTGTGTAGATAATTTAGTTATATACAAATGTACAGTTATGTGGAAATTTTGGTTTGAAATTAAGGTAAGAAAATTTGAAGCTACACCAGTTACGAAAGGAATATTTATGCACCTGATTGTAATAATCTAATGTAATCAAGGTTGTGGCAACGTATAGCATACTGGCAAATCACATGCACTACACCTTCATCTAAAATGTTCATCTCAATCAAATAAGGTTTTTTCAAATATCTGTCTAAAAACAAGGCATTCTCAAATATCTATCTAATTAGGGGATTCTCAACTATCTATCAAGGTAATTTTTTCCCAAACACCTAAAATAAGTTATACGCAAGCATCTATCCAAAACGAGTTATTCCCAAACATCTACCTAAAATATGGATTCCCAAACATCTGCCCCAAACGAGTTATTCCCAAGCATCTACCTAAAGTTATGAGTTATTCCCAAACATCTACCTAAAGTTATGAGTTATTCCCAAACATCCATTTGAATATACCAATAGTGTGACACAAGCCAATGAAGATTATGTATTTGCCAAGGAGGCCTTTAACCCACAGGCTCGGAGGCACAAAGCACACAGAAGGAAAGGTAAGCAATTGATCACTAGACTGTCAACATAGACTGACACAAAAATCTACAAGAGAACCAAATACGATAAGTAAATGTAATTAGAATTTGCTTCCATTGTTTAATCCGTTGTTTGAAATGGCTTTTTTTGAACAAGGTTATTTTTAAGTGTTTTTGAAATGATTATTACTATTCTAGATTTGTTTAGGTGTACTGCATATATTTTTTTTTTTTTTTTAATTATTATTATTCTAGTTTTTTTCTTTTTTTTTGTTTTTTTTTTTTTGTTTTGTTTTTTTTCCTGAGTGAATTTTGAGGAATTAAAAATATAAACATTAGTTCTCTGCTTTTAGTGGTTAATGTGGTTGCAAGTAGTTTTTCAGGCAATGGTGTTTTCTATTATCGAAATAAAACTTTGTTGCTCTTATTATTATTATCATTATGCAATATTATGATCAGTGTTACCAATCAAGTTTAAGTATGCATGATAGAGAATTTTTTTTTTTTTTTGCGGTGTTTCATTTGCAAATGTTTTCTGTTCTCATTGGGCATCGATTTCCTGAACATTTTGGTATTTTCAACTTTTTCTAGCTTTACAAATGATATTTTACAAGATTAATGTTATTGTTATTATTTACTGTATCCTTTTTTTTTTTTTTTTTTTTTTTTTTTTTTTTTTTTTTTTTTGCTTAATCAGAAGTCGACCTTAAAGGTGTCACTGGCAGAGCATGATGGACATTTAAAAGCAAGACATCTTTCCATCATGAAAAAAAAAAATTATCTTAAGTTAGCTTTAGAAATACCAGACTAGATTTTTTCCCCCGTACTTCAGTCAAGGAATTCGCTTGGTATTTAAACAATATTGGATTTTAGACCAATATTTGATGGCAAACGTAAGTGGCATATTTCATTTGCATTTTTTTGTTTTGGTCAAGTTAATAGTATTTTCCACAAAGAAAGTTTCTTGTTAAAAAAAAAAAAAAAGAAAAAAAAAATCTGGTCTGGTAAAAGTAGTAAATATTCAGTAAATGTTATTAGTAGACTTTGTAGGTTATTATTATTATTATTACTACTACTATTATTATTATTGATATCATTAGCATTATTATGATTTATATTCTGAATTACTGTTGCTCAAAAAAAAAAAAAAAACATTTATTTTCCTTTTTTAAAACTAGTCACGCATCCATCAAAGGATTCTCTTCCTTTCCCATCTTCCATTTCTTCCTTCGTGCCTCTTCAATGTAAACGGCAATTTAGAAAGCATTTAGAAGTCGTAGTTAGAGTACGTGGCGGTCTTCATGACTTATTTTGATTTATTTGTTTCTTTTCCTGTTATGTTGCATCATTATGTTGATTGCTTGCTTGTTCTTGCATTCCAGTCTTTTGCTTTTGGTTCCGGAGACGGCAGAGGAGATGTCGGCATTATGGAAGACTACTTCGCGGTAAGTGGGGGGGGGGGGGGGAGAAGGAGAGGGAGAGGAGAAAGAGAAAGGAGGAGAAGGAGAGGGAGAGGAGAAAGAGAAAGGAGGAGAAGGAGAGGGAGAGGAGAAAGAGAAAGGAGAAGGAGAAGGAGAGGAGAAAGAGAATGGAGGAGAGGGGGAAAAAGGAGAAAAAGAGGGAGAGGAGAAAGTGAAAGAAGGAAAAGGAGAGGGAGAGGAGAAAGAGAATGGAGGAGAAGGAGAGGGAGAGGAGAAAGAGAAAGGAGGAGAAGGAGAGGGAGAGGAGAAAGAGAAAGGAGGAGAAGGAGAGGGAGAGGAGAAAGAGAAAGGAGGAGAAGGAGAGGGAGAGGAGAAAGAGAAAGGAGGAGAAGGAGAGGGAGAGGAGAAAGAGAAAGGAGGAGAAGGAGAGGGAGAGGAGAAAGAGAAAGGAGGAGAAGGAGAGGGAGAGGAGAAAGAGAAAGGAGGAGAAGGAGAGGGAGAGGAGAAAGAGAAAGGAGGAGAAGGAGAGGGAGAGGAGAAAGAGAAAGGAGGAGAAGGAGAGGGAGAGGAGAAAGAGAAAGGAGGAGAAGGAGAGGGAGAGGAGAAAGAGAAAGGAGGAGAAGGAGAGGGAGAGGAGAAAGAGAAAGGAGGAGAAGGAGAGGGAGAGGAGAAAGAGAAAGGAGGAGAAGGAGAGGGAGAGGAGAAAGAGAAAGGAGGAGAAGGAGAGGGAGAGGAGAAAGAGAAAGGAGGAGAAGGAGAGGGAGAGGAGAAAGAGAAAGGAGGAGAAGGAGAGGGAGAGGAGAAAGAGAAAGGAGGAGAAGGAGAGGGAGAGGAGAAAGAGAAAGGAGGAGAAGGAGAGGGAGAGGAGAAAGAGAAAGGAGGAGAAGGAGAGGGAGAGGAGAAAGAGAAAGGAGGAGAAGGAGAGGGAGAGGAGAAAGAGAAAGGAGGAGAAGGAGAGGGAGAGGAGAAAGGGAATGGAGGAGAGGGGGAAAGGGAGAAAGGGAGGGAGAGGAGAAAGAGAATGGAGGAGAGGGGAAAACGAGAAAAAGAAAGGGTTAGAGGGAAAGAGAAGAGAAATCTGAGAAAGAAAAAGAAATATATGTCGACATTATGGTAAGTAAGGTTCTGGAAGAGAGGGAATAAAAAGGAGAGAAAGAAAGAGTTAAAAGGGAAGAGACAGGGGATAGAGGAGAGAATTTTGGATAAAGAAAAAGAGAAGAGACATTTGAGAGAGACTACTTCGCGGTAAGTCGGGAAGAGGAAACAAAGGAGAAAAAGAAAGAATTAGAAGGAAAAGAGAAGAGAAATAAAAAAAGAAAAAATGAAAAGAAAAGGAAAAGAGAGAGATTTAAAAAAAAGAAGATAAACCTGAAGAGGAAGTGGAAACTGAAAAGAGAGAGAGAGAAAAAAAGTTAAGGACGAAGTAAAATGAATTACGTAGAATAAGAAAAAAAGGGAAATTGGAAAAGTCAAATTAGGTAATTTGAATAAAGAAAAAAAAAAGTAAAAAGGGAATAATAGTAATAACAATAATGCATAAAATTCGCAGAACGAGAAGGGAAAAGAGGTAAGTAGAAAAACAAAAAGAAAAGGGTGTAAGCACAGATAACTTAAAAAAAAAAAAAAAGAATAACGAAAATAAAAAATGAACGAAGGAAAACTCAAGAGAAGTAAATAAACAAACGGGACATATCGTAAATGAAAATAAAAATGAAATAAAACGCCAAAAAGGTGAAGATAGAAGAAAAAGGAATTAAAAGATAAATAAATAAAACAGAGTAAAGAAGAGGAGACAATCCCTAATAGACGCCGGAGAGAAAAGAAGGTCGTTGATACGTGTCAAGTGATAAGGAATATGAGCCTTATCGCACACCATAGGTTTGAAGGAAGGGGAGAAATAGAAGAAATGAAGGAGGAAATAGAGAAAAGGGAAAAATAGAAAAAAAGGAATGAAATAGAAGAAAACATGGAAATAGAGAAGGTAAAGAAATAAGGCAAAATAGTTACATACTTGTTAGTCAGATATAACGTATTTCGGGTTAGGGGTAACTGTTTAAATTTTCATTATAATTATTATCATAATTGATAATATACACTTAGGTACATGAGGATTTTTTTCCTTCATCATAGTTTAGTGAGTAAGATAGAATCATTGCACCTTTGAGGACGTAGTGTATAATAACTTTTTATATTGCAAATCGGAGAATTATTTTTTCAAATGATAATAATAATAAGTAAGATTAGGTTTTTAGATATTAGGGTTCGAGGAATAAATATTGAAGAAACGGAATTAATTTATTCACGTCATTAGGATATGCGTATAGAATTTAAAGGAAAATGCTCAGCCCTTAACGAAGGTGAAGCAAGGCACAAGATAACCAATATTATCTTCGTGTTAAGTGATGAGCGATTAATGAGCGCTGTAAAGTGGATAGCAAAGTGGAGAGGATAAGTTGCAAATGCAAGTGTTTCAAATGAATATATTTGGCGTGAGTGAAATTAATACATTTGGCGAGGGAAGTAAGTTGCAGATGGCCTTTAGGGATACGAGGTTATGATATAAATTCACGTTGTATGATATGCGTGTGTGAAAGTTGCAAATGCATTTTATGGTTATGGAATAAAGTTATGGTTATGATTTCGGTAAGTGGAGTAAGTTGTAAACACGTTTTAGGGATACGAAGTTATAAGATATTTACAAATTTTATTATCTGAAAATGTGCAAGGTGGATAAAATAAATAAATAAATAAATAAAGTGTAGGGATACGAAATCATGAAAGAAATACAGAGACAGAAGTAAATGAAGTAAGTTGCAAGTACATTGCAGGGGATACAGAATCATCAGATATGTGTAAGTGGTGTAATTTACAAGTGGAGGGTTACGACGCTAAAAGGATATACATAATTTTGTATGAGATTAGTAAATTCAATTTGTTGCAAATACAGTGAAGGAGTTAGGAGGTTAGAAAATGAATGATATTAGATGATTAACTAGGTTCTATAATGCATGGAGGTTATTAGATAATAAATACAAAGTACCTATACATGAAAATCTGAACATTAGTTGTATATGAATTCTGTTGATATAACATTTGATGTAACAAATATATACACAAAATATGAACGGATTACTTCAATATTTATTAATTTATATATTCATATACTTATTAGTCTAACTATTTCAGTTTCCTTTTACTTTAGACCATTAATAACAAAGCGCATCAAAAAGAGGGCATGTCAGCAGTATAGAAAGTATAAAATAGTAGTAGTTTGTAGTAAGAAAAAAAAAGGAATTTGGTGACTCAGATACTATTATTACACTATTATAATTATTATTGTTATAGTATTAATAACACTACGATAATACAAAGCAAGGATATTCTCGCTGCAACAGGTAAGGCCACATAAATACATGCTTCCCACACACCAACGTAAAATATTATCCTCTTTGTTGACTCGAGAGGACAGAGTAATTCTAACTGTAGCTGTAGGAGAAGGTATTTTTAGAAGGTAAAAGGAGAAATATAGAGGCAATTGTGTTTATTGAGAGATAAAAAAAAAAAAGGAACAGACCCTTATTAGTGTAAGATTATTGCTTTTAGAACATCCTAGTATACTCTAGAATATTTAACAGAACGGCTTTAGAAAGTCTTAGAACACCCGCATGTCTTCGAGGTTTAAAAAAAAAAAAAGTAAAGTAGTTTTGATCAGAAGTAAAGTTATTAATTCAGGCGGGATGCTCTTCGCTGGAAAAGTCATAAAGTACTGATATAAAAAGATAAGATCTTGGTCGCGTTTGGTCTCGAGCTTGAGTTTTGAGTTCTAACGTTTGAGGTCCGGGTCCTGATCTTGATTTTGCAAACTCAAACCTTGATTTTGCAACTCTCGATCTTGGTTTTGCAAACTCAGGCCTTGATTTTGCAGACTCAAGGCTTGATTTTGCAAACTCAGGTCTTGCTTTTGCAACTCTCGATCTTGGTTTTGCAAACTCACCTCTTGACTTTGCCAACTGATCTTGAATCCTCTAAATTTCAACCCTTTCATCTAAACGACGGACCATGAACCTCAAAGAAAAAGAAAAAGAAAAGCACAATCTCGAGGCCACGACCTTTTTTACCATCCGGACTCCGTGCGCTTGACCTCTTGACCTCTAATAACACCCCCATACCCCCCTGTACCCTTTACCCCCCTTTGTTTGACCTCCAACCCCCCCTGGTGTTCTTCTAGCCCGACATGGAGGAGGACGACGAGTCACCGCTGCCGAGATTCGAGGGTTCGGGAGTCGGCCTCGAGGGAGCGCCCCCCCGCCTGCCGCCGCCCCCGCCCCTGCACGGTAAGGAGGGGGGAGGGAGGGACGGAGGAGGAGGAGGAGGAGGAGGAGGAGGAGGAGGAGGAGGAGGAGGAGGAGGAAGAAGAAGAAGAAGAAGAAGAGGGAAGGGAGGAAGAGGAGGAAGAGGAAGAAGAGGAGGGTGAGGGGAGGAGGAGGAGGAGAGAGGAGGGAGGGGGGAGGAGGAGGGGGAAAAGAGGGGAGAGAGGGGAAGGAGGAGGAGGGAGGGAAGGTGGAGGAGTAGGAGAGGGGGAGGGAGGGAGGGAAGGTGGAAGAGTTTGGAGGGAGGGAGGGAAGGTGGAGGAGTAGGAGAGGGGGAGGGAGGGAGGGAAGGTGGAAGAGTTTGGAGGGAGGGAGGGAAGGTGGAAGAGGGAGGGAGGGAGGGAGGGAGGGAGGGACGGAGGAGGAGGAGGAAGAAGAGGAGGGAGGGGGAGGAGGAGGGAGGGAGGGAAGAAGGGAGGGAAGGTGGAAGAGTAGGGAGGGAGGGAGGGAAGGTGGAAGAGTAGGGAGGGAGGGAGGGAAGGTGGAGGAGTGGGGAGGGAGGGAGGGAAGGTGGAAGAGGAGGGGGAAAGGGAGGAAGGGAAGGGGAAAGGAGGGAGGGAGGGAGGAGGAGGAAGTAGGAGGAGAGGCAGGGAGGGAAGGAGGAAGAGAGGAGAAGGGAAAAGGAGGGAGGAGGAGGTAGGGAAGGAGGAGGAGTGGGAGGGAGGGAGAGGTAGGAAAGGTAGGAAAAGGAAGAGGAGGGAAGAAGGGAAAGGGCGAGGACGAGGAGGAGAGAGAGCAAAGATGAGAAGGAGGAGGAGGGAGAGTAGGAGAGGAGGAGGAAGGGAGTGAGGATAAGGATGGAGGGGAGAGAGGGAAGAGGAGGAGAGGAAAGGAGGAGGGAGGATGAGAGGAGATGGAGAGAAGGAAGTAGATGAAGGAAGGGTGAGATGAAGGAGAAGGAGGAGGAGGAGAGGATGGAAGTAAGGAGGAGAGGGAGAATAAAGGAGGAGAAGGAGAAGAGAAAAAAAAAAAAGAAAAGAAAAAATCCTAGTGACTTACAATCCATCTATCTATATGTACATGTCTGTATCTATTTCACAGACTCACTTCTGATATATCACCCAATAGATAGTTATAATAGACAGTCTCTAGAAGTCTAACAATATACCAAGCAATAAATAGGAGTATGTTGCGGTGCTGTAGAGTCATCACAACCTTCTGCATTTTTCTCAAGTGATGATCTTAGTCTTAATAAAATGTACTGACATAGATTAACACAGAACACATTTCCAGTGATATATTTCCTTCCGTGATAAATTTCATTTTGATCTTTGCCTCCCTTAATTATGCCTCTATTTTTCCGAAGTTCATTTATTTATTCAAATTGAGTCTCAGGTCTATGCATAAAATTGCAATAATTATTATTTTTTATTTTTGTATTTATTTATTAGAAGCTATGTACACTGGAAGAGGGAGAGATGGCTATGTGAGGGTGAGTGAAAGTGAGAGTAGGGGGGAGTAAGGGAGAGAGAGGAAGTGAGAGAGAGAGAGAGAGAGAGAGAGAGAGAGAGAGAGAGAGAGAGAGAGAGAGAGAGAGAGAGAGAGAGAGAGAGAGTGAGAGCGGGGGGAGTAAGGGAGAGAGAGGAAGTGAGAGAGAGAGAGAGAGAGAGAGAGAGAGAGAGAGAGAGAGAGAGAGAGAGAGAGAGAGGGAGGGAGAGGGAGAGAGGGGGAGAGAGAGAGAGAGAGAGAGAGAGAGAGAGAGAGAGAGAGAGAGAGAGAGAGAGAGAGAGAGAGAGAGAGAGAGAGAGAGAGAGAGAGAGGAAGTGAGAGAGAGAGAGAGAAGTGAGAGAGAAAGAGAGGAAGAGAGAAAGAGAAAGAAAAAAAGAAAGAAAGAAAGAGCCTAGGAGAGGTGGATCATGGACCTAATTATGAATATGTGAATTGACAAGAGCCCCTCTGTGTACACTCATTATTCACTTAAAACTTTAATGATTAAATATAACGAATGGACAGTGTTGCATTCATAGATCCTTTTTATGAAAGAACCTGAGACTTAATATTATTAATTTTTGATATTTTATTCCAAACGAAAATTAATCCTTTTGTGGTCAGTCGAAACCGGTCCTTTGCATAAATTTGTTGTCTTCATCTTTGTTTTTGTATCACGTATCCAGGAAACATTATGATACATGTTCTACGTTCTGCAAATTTACGTTATATACTTGTCCGTTATACTAAAGATAATAAATTAGATGATTAAATGGAGATATTTTTAAAAATCACCTTTTTACTTTTATCAGACATACTAGTTAATCTAAATTGAAGATTATAGT
>NC_061824.1:39311933-39344433 GCF_019202785.1 Penaeus chinensis
CTCTCTCTCTTTCTCTCCTTCTTCCTCTATCTCTTTCCCTCTCTTTCTCCCCTTCTTCCTCTCTCTTTCTTTCCATCTCGTACACCACCCAAACAAACGTAGGTAAGCATCCCCTGTACAACTCACGGACAACGCTAACATTGTCCTTAATTAACATTCACGTACACCCCCCCCCCCCTCTCCCCCAACCGTACGTGTCATTCAGGATAAAACACAACTACACTCTACACGGTAAAGTATGTATACTGATGGAATCTCTCTTCTAGAATGTATTACTGTGAACGAGTCCTCGAGATTTTAGAATGGATTGGTATCATTATTATTTTTATTTCATTTAGGAATTGTTAATTGAAGTTTGAGAGGTTTGCATGATTTTAGGATCATTATTATTTTGATTTAATTTTAATTTTATTTTCACTTTATTGTTCACTGAAGTTTGAAAGGTTGCCATATCTCGTGGATATTGTTAGTGACTTACAGTATTCACTCTGAATGTAATAATTAGGCTATGTAATGAGAGACAGCTAATGATCAAAAGGTATTAATGGATGTACCTGTTCTTTTGGGTAATTATCGTTGATTATAACCGTGCCTTTAGCGTAATTGCCATCCGAGCTAATGAGGTTGCAAGGGAAACCCAATTATTCCATTGATGTGGAAGGCAGATAGCGAAAAATGCTACATAAATATATTGAAGACCTAGGTATTGTCACAAGAAAGGAGGACACTCAATAATGATAATAATAATAAAAAAAAGGAGATTCATAAATACAGGTGAAAATCCTCACACACCCCCACCCCCCCGATTAGAAATGTAAGAAAAAACATCGAAACCTTTATACATCGTAAGATTCTATGAAAAAAACAACAAAAAAACATACACAAAAAAAAAAAACACTTATGGTCTATGTACAGAGAAAGACAGACACACATGCGTCAGAAATGTACAGACCTCCTACGCCAGTACTAACCACCACTAACAGTTATATTTCCTGTGCGTTGTTAAGTTTCATAAAATACACTAATAACACAACCTGGATTTGTTTCACTGAACAGAAAGGTAAGTGTCGAGAAGTCGCAGGTAAATTTTCATAGGAATTGTGTATTTTTTTCCAGTTATCAAACGCATCAAGAATTCTCTATTTCGTAACATTTATTTTTGTTTTACTTTACATATGACATATCTTCGTCTTTGTTCTCTGTCAGAAAAAAAAAGTGTTTTCACCTTTTACGAAGATATACTAATATGTTCCTGTAATTAATTGTCTTTGATTTTAACATTATAAGTTGTTTTACGTCCACATCTTATTAGAAAAAAACTATTTGATATTTATCCTATCATTATCATAGTATTATATCATATCATATTACATTACATTATATCATGTTATATCATATAATGTCATGTTATACGTTCACAGTCATCTTATTACAAAATAATATGAATCACCAAACCGCGCACTCTCTCTCACTTTACTTTTCCATTAATGACAATAAAAATTCACGGACCTTCTACGCACCCCAGGGCCCTCCAGGCGAGAGTGTAGCTGGCCCACCCGGCCCACCCGGCCCACCCGGCCCACCTGGCCCGCCTGGCGCAACGGCGTACATGAACCCGGGCCTGAATATGCCGGATTTCGGCTCCGGAGCGGGAGAGGATTTCATCGTGAGTGGAGGGGGGGAAGGGGCGAGGGAGGGGGGGGAGGGAGGGAGCGAATGAGTGAGCAAAGGAAAGGGTGGAAGGGAGTAAAGGAGGGAGTAATCATTGATGAGTGAAGGAGAGAGGGAGGGATTGAGTGAATGGATGAGTGAAGGAGGCAACGAAGAAGGAAGGGAGTGAGGAAATAAGTGAGGCAGTATAGATGAGTGAGAGGGAGGGAGGGAGTGAGTGATTAAGTGAGTGAGTGAGGGAGTGAGGGAGGGAGGGAGGAAGTGAGTGTGTGAGTGAGGGATTTACTGTATGTTTGTATTTTGTTTGTCATCTGTATGTGTGTGTGTATGAGTGTACGTGTTAGTGAGTGAGTAAATGTGTACGTCTGTGTGAGTTTAGGTAAGTGCTCATAATGTGTACAGACGACAAATTTCTTTTATAAAATGTTAAATGTAATCCTCTGATTTTGTCTCGAAAATCTCCATACTGAATAAAGGCAGCATTATATAAGTTCATTAATACTACATTTTAATTATTAATGCTTCGTTCTCTCCCATCATATCAATATTAATCATATCATGTTAATGCTTCGTTTCTCTCCCCTCCTTCCACCGCCACCCGTTCCCGCCCACCCGCCGACCACCACCGAAACGCCCATCCCCGCCCACCTGCCCACTCGACACCCATAACTACCCACCCACCCGCCTGCCCACTGCCCATCTCTACCAACCCACCTCCACCCGTCCCCGCTCCCCCCGCCCTCCGCCCCCCATCCCCGCCCACCCGCCCGCCGCCCACTCGCCGCCGCCCACTCGCCGCCGCCCCGGGCAGCCCGAGATGGACTTCAGCGGGAGTCGGCGAGCGCCGCCCGCGCCGCCCGGACAGTGCACGTGCAATGAGACGTCGTTAGTGGCCTCGATCCTAGCGCAGGTATTTTCCTTCTTCTTCGTTGAAAAAGTCATTATTTTTATAATTTTGATCGTTATCGTTGTCGTTATCCTTATCCTTATCATGATAATTATCATCGTCCTCCTCATCATCAATTTCACCATCTACACCAAGAGATAAAGTCACCAATTTGATATCATTTTTTTTTTGTTTTGTTTTCTGCTTTTGCCTTCATTCTTCAAGTACCTCCTGAAGGACCATAGTTCACTTTTTTTTCAATTTTTTTTTTTTTTTCAAGTACATATAGAACTTTTTTGAAACCGTTTTCTTTAAGATTTTCGAAATTTATCAAGGAGAATATTGATTTTTCTTTTTTTCATCATATTTTTTTTTTTTTTTCAGTGAATATAGTATTGCTATTCTCTTCCAAGGAGATTCAATCACATTAATGAATCTTCACCTGACTCATTTTCTAACAAATCACTCACCCATAAATATTCTTCAGGATTTAAGATTATCATAATAATGACCAGATATCTAATCATTTTAGATCAACACCGCTTAATTATAATCAGAATTCCAATCACAATTCAAATTATCATAGATTATCGTAGCCTACTCAGAGATTAAGAAAACCTATGAGATTCAAACCAATCTGGAATATCACGGACTGAAGCGTATTCATGTTGGCAAATCAAAGGTATGAATGAGAATGAATATCTTCACACTCCAAGACATGTATTTGAGCGGTTTCGAGTATATATTCGCTCAGAAATCGTTGACGAAGATATATTCGAAACCGATAAAGTACATTCCTTGAATTGTGAAGATATTCATTCTCATTCGTACCTTCTATATATGGAGTCTAATAGATTTTTTTCATTTTCTTTCCATATCGGTTGTAAGTTTAACATTATTTTAATAATCTCCAGATTTCTTATCATTAATGTTAAGTGTTCGAAAATCTAATCTCCATATATTATAGCAGAGGCATTTGTAAAAATTCTAATAAAAATCCAAATGAATACAGATCAACTTTGTCTTACCAGCAACATTCAAAACTCGAATCATCACAGATTATAAACTTTACATATTCAAAGTGTCAATCATCACAGGTAATTAAGCTTTAATTACGGTTATGATACCAGTTCAAAATTCCAGTTAGCAGAGATAATCGCGCGTTCATCACCATCTTTTAAACATTGGATTACCCAAGACTAAATGTTCAAGATTTACTTACTATGTGATGAGAATTCAAAGTTTATCACGTGTTCAGAATTCCAAACTCATTACTTATTACAAAATAAATAACTTACGTATTCATAATTGCGTTTGTTCCCTGTCTAAAATTTATCACGGGCTCAGAGGTCCAAATTTACCACGCGTTCAAGATTACAAGCTGATCACGAGTTCTAAATCAAAAACCTTATTACTTGTTCAAAATCACAAACCTACTGCTTACTCAAACTTGCAAAACTTACCACAAGTTCAAAATCACTAGCTGATCACGTGTCAAATATCCTAGTTTATCACACGTTCATAATCACCAACTTACCCCAAGCTCAAAATCACAAGCATATTACACGTTCCAAAATCACTCTCCCCCCCCCCCCCCCCCCAGATCCCGCGCGGCCCCCCCGGCGAGGACGGCAAGGCGGGCAGGGACGGGATGCCCGGGATCCCTGGCACCTCCGGCCGCCCTGGGCCCCCGGGGGAGAGGGGCCCCATCGGAGGCAGGGGCGAGAAGGGCGACCGCGGCGAGAGAGGCAATCCAGGTGAGGACTCGGTCTGCTATTGTTGCTGTTATTGTTTTTGTTATTATTGTTTTTTTGTTATTGTTATTATTACTATACCCCCCCCCCCCCCCCGCAGGACCCGAGGGCCAGCAGGGCGCGAAGGGCGAGTCGGGCATGGACGGCGCCCCTGGGATGCCCGGCGAGAGAGGCCCCCAGGGACCCCCCGGGAAGCCGGGCTGGGGGAACTCCAGATATGACGTAAGGCCATTTTTTTTTTTTTTTTTTATCTTTTTCACTTTTTATTTACTTTATTGTTTTCTCTTTCTTTCTTAGTTTTTCTTTTATTTAATTTATCTATTCACTTATTTTATATTTTCTTTCTTTCTTTCTTTCTTTATCTATCAATTTACTTTATATTTCTTTCTTTCTTTCTTTATTATTTTGTGTGTGACATACCTTTTTCAAGATTATTTTGTCCGTTTGGCTTTATGTTTATTTATTTATTTATTTGGTTTTCTTCTTCTTTTCATATAATTTTCTTTCTTTTTTTCTTGGTACTTTTATTCTTCTTATTATTATTATTTTTATCTTCCTCTTGTGTACTTCCTTCTTCTTTTTCTTCCATGTTTTTCTCTTCGTCCTCGTATTTCTTCGTGACTTCTATTTATTCTCCTTCTTTTTCTCTTTCCTTATTCCTTCTGTTTTCTCTCTCTCTTCTCCTCTTTCTTCTTCGTCCTTTTCTTCTGTCCTTCTTCGTGATTATTTCCCCTTTTTCTTTTCCATCTCTTTCTTCTTCACTACGGATTGGATAATATACTTTTTAATATTCATTTATATAAAGTATTTCATTTTACAATTTCACTAGTTTATTTTTCACTTGTTAGCTTTATTCCTCTAGCAAAAAAAAAAAAAATATATATATATATATGTATGTAAAATTGAAAATTAATAATTACTTTTTTAGAATTAGGCGTTATTTGCCAAAATAATGATTTCACACTGAATATTAAAGAAAAATAAAACCTGTTTATATATCATTCATTAATTTAGTAACACAGTTATCAAAAGATAATGACATCATGTTTAGCAATTAATTCTTCTTATTAATATTACTTCTCCACTTGTAAATAAATTAAGGGTTTTTGAAATGTAAAAAATAAATGTATTTTCATGCAGCCCCTCTGGACACCCCGTACGATGTTTAAGGTAACGCAGTGTTAAGTGTATAATGTATAATGTATAGGTCATTGTTGTATACTGTATTCTCGTGCAGGGAACTGTTACTATGGTTTTCTGTTCAATTATTCAATGACAATGATTTATGTCTGTGGTCTTTGTCTTATCTTATAGTGTTTGTGATGTCGTTAGGAGATTCAGTTCTGCATACCTTAAAAAAAATAAAATAAAAACATAACTTATGTAATATTGTTTTCCCTCTAGTAAGTAAGATTTTTTGTCTTTGAGAAATTTATAAAACATTTAGCAGGATAAAAAAAAAAAAATTCTTTACGTTCTTGTTCATTTCCGCGAAAATACAAATTGAACGAAGATCCCACGATGCGGTCAACACGTCTTTACTTCTGAGGACTATCTAACCCCCCTCCCCCCCTTCCCCTCTACAGGTGGACAGCGGCCTGGCCATGGCACCGGCGAGACCTGGCACTCCTGGCGCTCCGGGCGAGAAAGGGTCCCCGGGGGCACCTGGCATGCGTGGCACTCGAGGGTACCCCGGAGCCAAGGGGGACAGAGGCGAGCCCGGCCTGCGAGGCGACAAGGGGGACACGGTGAGTGACGGGGCCTGGGGCGGCGGGGGGCGGGTCGCGCTCGGACGCTTGGCGCAGTTACGTGGCCACACTTAGGACACTGCGCATTAACGCGTTTGCACATTTACGCACTGACATACACATTGATACATTTACACATTTAAACATTATCACATTAGCACATTAATACATTTACACATTAACACGTTTACACATAAATACGTTTACATACACATTTACACATTAACATATTTACATATTAACAAGCTTGCACATTTACACATTGATACATTTACATACTTACACATCTACACATTTGCATATTGTATAGCCCCACGATATAGCCCCATCTTAAAACATTAAGGAACACATTAACACATTTTACCAAACTTAAAACACACACTCACAAAACACAAACAAATTTACACATAAACAGAATCACAGATTTACAAATCCACATAAACACTTTTTTTTTTTTTTAACAACGGAACTCTTTTAATTCTCTCCCGATTTCCCGTAACCACACACCGAACACGAATGTAGACTCCCTTTGAAGTTTCTCGTGTCCTTCTTTGAGATTTCTGTGAGTTTTCTTTGATACGATCCTTCTTTCTTTGAGATTTCTTAGAGACGCCCTTCCTTTCTCTAAGACCTTCTGTCTTTGAAGCTTCCCTCTTTCCTTGAGAATGCTTTGAGACGTGTCCCGACCCTCCTCTTCCAGGGCGAGGCGGGAAGGAGCGGCCCGGCAGGACCTAAGGGCGAACCAGGATCTCCCGGTATGAACGGCGCCCCGGGTCCTCCAGGCTTCATCGGGGTTCCTGGCGACAAGGGCGATAAAGGTCAGTGTTTGTCTTCTTTTTTTTTAAGGCTTAACTACAGGGTTTTGTTTGAACGGCATTCAGTCTTTCATTATCAGCTCATCCATTCATAATTTTCTATCATCCATTACCAATTCTTATTCACCTATTACCGTCACTAATTATCAATCACCAAAGACCATTCCTCTTCGTGTCAATATCGTCACACCCTAGATGTACTCTAATTATCATCACTAATTACCATTCACCAAACGCCATTACTATCTCCTATTATTATCACCCTCTATTTGTTCTCCCCCCCCCCCCCCCCCCCCGCCAGGTGAACGAGGTGAAACAGGTGTCGGGTCACCGGGTCCCCCAGGCAGACCAGGAGGGCTGACGCAGGAAGACCATAAGGCTATTGTCGAACAGGTCAGTTTCAACACTATGTTGTGTTATAGCAGGTATCTGTATTTATGTGAATTCTTATATAAACTATTTTCTCTAGTATAAGCAAGAGTATAAGTGTCTTTAAACATTATTCTTATATAAAGTTAGTCAATGCACCTGTCTGGAGAATAACCAAGAATACATACATATATATATTTAATTATATATATTACAACCTCCTTTGCAAGTAGGTATTACGAGTATATTTTCTAGCCCACCGTCTAACAATTCACAAATCTGCAACGCTGTCTCCAAACCTTCACAATAAATGAAAAACACACATCAACATCCCATTCAGTTGCAAAACCAAATTCAACCCAAACTATGTAAACATTTCTCGCATTCGTGTGCCCATACATACAACTATCTCACCCTTTTACAACTGAATGCCATTTCTTTTTTGCTTTCAAACTCCCCCTTTAACCCTTTAGGTGCTGGAGACTCTGGAAAGCAAGCACGGAGGCGTTGGAGTCACGCTTGGCTCTGGTATCAACGTTTGGGACGCCCCTGGTATGCCCTGGAGCGCAGGTTTGTCATCCCGTAGGCCTAAGTCATCGCCAAGTGTTCCTGTTGTGTTCATTATTGGGTCTTTTTTTCATTCCTTTCGCTATGACTGGCCAATCGAGTGCTTTTACTGTTCGTAGATGTCGTGTTACGCTGCCTATTGTCTATGCTGTGCCAAGTGGTTAGAAAAAACCTGGTCTGGGCGAACTTTACTGTGCATTGTTTGGGTGCAGTACAAGTAGCTAGTGACATACCCAATTTTACATAGCGTGGTAGAGGTAGCCGGTGTGTAGCCCGAGGTCTTGTAGAGATCGACTGCTTTTTATTTAGGAAATGTCTAGGTTATTGTCTTAGTTCTATAGGATCAAAGGGGGTACTGCATCATATATATGTATATATATGTATGAATGAGTATATATATATATATATAAATATGTATATATGCATATATTTATATATATTCATATATGTATAATGTTCTATATGTATTATATATACACATGTATATATATGATATATGTATATATATGTGTATATATATATAGAGATATATGCATATATGTGTATATATGTGTGTTTATATGTATGTATATAATATGTATATATATATATATATATATATATATATATATATATATATATATATATATATATGCACACACACACACACATATATATATATATATATATATATATATATATATATATATATATTTTTTTTTTTTTTTTACAGTATATGAGCTGCTATTTCCCACTAACTTTACTGACTATAGCAGCTATATCTGTTAAAGATAGAAGGGTCACTTTTAGGGAAAATAACTACTTCAGAAAGCAATAGTTTCAGCCAATAGTTAATCAGCAATAACTAGTTACTGACGTTTTGAAAGCACTAACAATGATATCAATTTACCAACATTAGTAAAATTAACACTATTAAATTCTGCTCAGCTACCTAACACTTTCCATGTTATTTTTCATTAACATTACTAATACTCATTAAAGATTAAACTTAGAAGATACAAGGTTTCTTAATGTTAATGTCTCAGTTACTGATAACTTTTGAAGATATATATATTTTTGTTTTCTTAATAGTGTAGGAAATCCAAAGACAATATACTTTTTTTAAATATTGATGACGCAGTTTAGGATGTAAGTCAAATATATGACAGGTAATCCCACTTGTTTATGATAATTGACATCACACACTCTTCTCAATATAATTTTTGACTGTTATTGATGCATTATGAATGAGAGACAATTCTTAGCAAGCGGTAAATTGCACGCAGATGGATGATATTGTTCTGAAGTGCTGTTGAAATGTTGCAATGTTGAAGAGAGGTTGCAAGAGATCAGCATAAGTCCAACATGTCAGGCTGATTCATGGTGACGCCAGCATGGTAGAGGCAACTACATCGGCGGACCAATTAAAGGCTTTTTTTTTATTGACGCTGCTTTTTCTTTCCCTTTTTCTCGTCCTCTGTCTCATTTCTTTTCTCTGTTTCTCTTCTCTCTCTTTGTCTTTGTCTTTCTCTTCTCGTCTCGTTCTCCCTCTTCCTCTCTCACTTCTCCTCTCTTCTCCTTTTCTACCCTTCTCTTTCTCCCTCTCACACTTGTCTTCTCCTCTCCTTCTGCGTCACTTTCTTCTCTTTCTCTTTTTTCTCTCCCTGTACCTTGTCCCTCTCCCTCTCTCACTTCTCTTTTTTCACTTTTCTTCTATCTCTCCATCTCCCTCTCCCTCTTATCTTTTTTTCTTTCCCTGTTCTCTGTCCCTCTCTCTCTCTCCCCCTTTCTGCTTGTCTCTCTTCCACTCTCCCTCTCCCTCTCACTTCTCTTTTCTCTGCTTCTCTTTCTCCCTCTTCCTCTCCCACTTTCCCTCACTCCCTGTCCTTCTCCCTCTCCTTCTCTCACTCTCCTCTCTGCTTCCCTTTCCCCCTCTCCCTCTCCCTCACTTCTCTCTTCTTTGCTTCCCTTTCCCCCTCTCCCTCTCCCTCACTTCTATCTTCTTTGCTTCCCTTTCCCCCTCTCCCCCTCTCCCTCACGTCCCCCTCTCCCTCACTCCCCCCTCTCCTAAACGGACATGAAACGGAATGACTCCAATTACGTAAAAGCTTGATGTGTTGTTGTCTGTTGTTGTTTTTGTTTTTCTCTCTACATTTCCCTTTTGCACGTGAACATTTCAGTCAGCGATGATGAAGATGTCTACCTTGAGGGATCGGGAGGTCTGGAATACAAACCTTTCTACCCTAGTAAGTCTTTTTTCTTATGCTTTGTCTCACTCATAGGTGGAAGTGATAATGCTTAAAGATTGTAGGAATTAAAATGATGAAGGTTAATGATTAGTGTTGTTTTATTTTGAGAATGCTTATAAAAAAAGTAAGAGATTTTAACACCAAAGAAGAATATCTCATTTGTAAGGATTCTAAAAAAAAACAAAAAAAAAAACACTATATATTTTTTAATTTATCTTTTTAAAAATATTCGTCTTAAAAGTTCACTCACTCAAAACAATAAATAAACCCTTAAATAATATTTAAAAAGATAATAATAATAACAATATTATAGACAGGTCTTAATTTGAATGGCTGTATTTGCTTGTCTGAAGCTTTAGATCAAATCATTTTTTCACTTTGCTTTCTCTGTTATTTTTATATAGATTTGAAATTGTTGATGTCGTTTTTTTTTTTCTCTTTTGCTTATATTTTACCCGGTATGAGCTTTGAGCTTGACGTGTGTAGTGGGTGTGTTGTGTACGATGCCTGTTGCGGCTTCATAAAGTGGCGGGTGTGAACCTTCCTCACTCTCTGTCTCCCTCCCTTGTCTCTCGCTTTCCCTTTTATTTCTCATGCTCATTTATTTCTCATGCTCTGTCTCCCTCCTTTGTCTTTCTTTCTTTCTTACTCTCTCTCTCTCTCTCTCTCTCTCTCTCTCTCTCTCTCTTTCTTACGCTCTGTCTCTCTTCCTTTTCTTTCTTTTCACCCTTCTCTCCCTATCTCTCTCTCACCTTTTCTCATCTGTTCATCCCCTTTTTCTCCAATCTCTTCCTTCCTCCTGTCTCTCCTCAAGTCTCTCTTCCATTTTTCTCATCTTCTCATCTCCTCCGTTTCTTCTCCCTCCCATTCCTCCTTATTTCACCCCTCCTCCTTACTTCCCCCCTCCTCCTTACTTCCCCCTTTCTTACCCTTTTTTTCCACTATATTCTCTCTCTCTCCTCTTTCTCTCCTTCACCCCTTCCTCCTTTCCCTTCCCCTCCAACCCCTTCCCCCTCCTTCTTCCTCACTCCTCCTCCCCCTTCCTCCTTCCCCCTCCTCCTTCCTCTTTCCTCCTTCCCCTCCTGCCCCTTCCCCCTTCTTCCTTCCCCCTTCTTCCTTCCTGCTTTCTCCTTCCTCCTCCCCCCTTCCTCCTTCTTCCTTTTTCCTTCCTTCCTCCGTCCCCCTCCCCCCCTTACCTAATCCTTCTCCCACTTGCAGATCAGCTGAAGGGCTTCCGCGGGCCCCCGGGACCCCCTGGGCTGCCGGGACCCCAGGGCATCGAGGGCATCCAGGGCCTGATGGGACCCCCGGGCGACATAGGGCCCCCGGGGCGGCCGGGACTCGACGGACTACCGGGAGCGAGGGTAGGTTGGGGGGGGGGGGGTGAGGAGGAGAGGGAGGGAGGGAGGGGGAGGGAAAAAAGGGGAAGGGAGAGGGGGAAAGGGAAGGGAGGGAGGGATGGTGTGTGTGTGTGTGTGTGTGTGTGTGTGTGTGTGTGTGTGTGTGTGTGTGTGTGAGAGAGAGAGAGAGAGAGAGATAGAAAGAGGGAGGGAGGAAGGGAGGGAGGGAGGGAGGAAGGGAGGGAGAGAGAGAGAGAGAGAGAGAGAGAGAGAGAGAGAGAGAGAGAGAGAGAGAGAGAGAGAGAGAGAGAGAGAGAGAGAGAGGGAGAGAGAGGGGGGGGGGGAGAGAAAGAGAGAGAGAGAGGGATAGATAGATATATAGATAGATAGATAGATATATAGATGGATAGATAGATAGATAAATATATAGATAGAGAGAGAGATGGAAAGCTAAGAACCTCAAAGAGATGGAGAGATTGCGAAACCACTCGACGTGGATCAGGCCCGCTAACCCCTTCCTTTCTCCCTTCCCGCTTCGCCCCAAAGGGACCCCAGGGCGAGAGAGGAACCCCCGGCCCCAAGGGAGAGCGAGGCTCTTCAGGGCCTGGAGGAGAGAAGGGAGACCGAGGCGCCCCTGGCCTTCCTGGGCCTTCGGGGCCTGTCACAACGCTCATCCAACCTGACGGGACCAATGTTACTGTAGTGAAGGTAAGGGAGGCGGAGGGGGGTGTCGAGCAGTCGTGTGTTTGCACTGCGTCTTCTTATATTGTAAGTTTTTTTCTAATGATTAATGATGTATAGATTAATGCTTGCTGATTTGTTTTAATTTGATTGGTGGTTTCTTATAATGGGAGTGTAAGATTGCAGGATTAATTGGATAAAATTCCTGATTTCATGTCATTTTAAACTTCGGGGTTATTTTTTTTTACTAACTTCAATTAAGATCTCATGACTATAAATATCTATATATATTATAATCAATATAAAAATAGATGTAGTATATGATTTTTAAATATTGGTATATTGGCAAAAACCTATAATTTCCATGTTCAACCCCTCCCACCCCCCCCCCAAAAAAAAAAAAAAAAAAAAATCCCACAGGTTTATATTCCAGCTTTGATTCCTGACAAATTTATTTCATTTCCCCGACGACCACGGTATAAGTATGATTCCCACACACATATCTTTAAGGATTGAAAGACACTATAGTACACTTCCTACTGACTGAAGCTGGACTGTTTTAACGTTAATTAAACAAGCACCCATCTTTTAACGTCCTTCCATAACGAACTGGCAGACCCACAACGTACAGCTTCTCCAACTTCTCCGGGGCTCGGTTGCTGAAGTCGCGACGGGGACAAGTGCATGAGAATGTATAATTTTACATCTATTTAAAACCATTTAGACCGTCAACCAAGATGTTCAAAAGCAAAGAGTATTGAATCAACATGAGTTTACAGGTGTTGGTCGTAGTTATTGTTTTTAAATGTTGATTTTAAGGTCCTTTAACTCGTTTTTTTATTGCCACTATGCTAATAGAACTCGTTTTATGGCCAGTCTGGGTCGTTTTAACTCATCTCTAATGACCATTATTATAATTCAACCCATTATTCATGGCCATTCACCCCCTTCTTAATAGCCAATACGGTTCTCGAACTAGTTATTTACGACCATCCACTTAGCTTTCACTTTTTTTCTTCTTTTTTTTTTATTCATGACCACCGTGATTATTAGATAAAGACGTCATCTTCTCCTTGACAACCCGTACTTCAAATACGGGAGGAAAAACGAATCGGATAAGAAGGACACTAGCTTCGACGACCAGCTACATAATGCCACTAACGAGGGAGCTGGAAGGAGGTCGCGCAAACAACCCCCCTTTTTTTTTTTTTTTTTACATATCTTTAGTTATTCTTCTTTGTGGGCTGGATTCATTTTTTTTTTTTTATATCGACAGAAGAACGACACTCAAAAAAAAAAAAAAATGGAAACGATGAAATTGAGATTAGGATAAATAAATCCGTAATAAAATAGGGATAAATTCGCAATTATATTATGATTCTTAGGTTTTCCTTTTTTCACCGATCCTTCAAAACAGAGAGAAATTGGCACGTTTGGGTCACGTTCTTCTGGCTCTTAATCAGGGGAAGCCTCTGGTGGTTTTGACATTTCCTCCCACCTCCCTTTCCTTTCCTTTCTTTCCCTTCCCTCCTGTCCTACTTCCTACTTCCTCGTTTCTCCTCTTCCCTCTTCTCCTAAATCGTTTATCTTCCCTTCTTCTCCCTCCCCCTCTTCCCCTCACTCTCCCCCTCTAAACCAATAAGCTTTGCAGCCGCTTGCGGTGGCCGGTGCAGGTCTCACAGCCCGTAACGTCTTGCAGGGTGAAAAGGGCGATCGTGGTAGGCGGGGCAAGCGAGGTCGACCTGGTCCCCAAGGGCCTCCAGGGGCTGTAGGGGACCTGGGTCTTCCTGGATGGCCGGTAAGTGAGAGTCCTCGCCTCGCGGGGATTCCTGACTGGGGCTTCGACGGAGTCCAGTGGCCGGTTTGGGATAAAATTGCGAGAGGCCCGAGGAACGTTTCATGTAATATGGACGCGCATAAACAGGGAAATATATTCGTACCTATCTATGTCTCTGATAGATGTGCCTTTATCTATCTCTTTATCTGAAAGATATGCCTTAATCTAGTTCTCTATGTGATAGATATGCGGATCTATAGTAACAGATATATCACCATTTCTTTCTGTGTGTAGGCATGCCCGTTTATATGAATCCACAATGGATCGGGGCCTCTCGCAATTTAAGCCAGCCGACCACTAGAGTGTGTGTGAAAAGTGGTGTAATTCGAGACGTAGAGTGTGTGGTAGTAGTGTAAATTCTTCTCTGTGTATAGTAGAAAGGTGGTCGGTAGTGTACACGTGAGCGTTTCTTCTGGGTAATTCGGGGCAGTGAGTTTGATTTGTTAATTAAACATGTTGGTACGTAGAGTGCGTGGACAGTAGTGATTTTCCTTTGTAGAAAATGTGATTGCGTACGTTAGTTTTTTGTCCGTTGGTGACTCGGTCTGTAGATAGTTTAACACCACTTTCCTTTACAAATAAGACAATGGGCCAGATTTCGGATTTTGTACCAGGAGCTTCACAAGAGCTATACACAAGTCAGGAATATGTTACCCCTTCTTCTTCTTTCTTTTTTTCTTTTTGAGAAAATTGATGATTTAAATACAACAGGTTTCTTATTATTATTATGCTGAGTAGTTAGGTAGCCAACCGGTTCATGAAAATCATAATCAAGAACTACTTTCTCGGGATTACTATTTTCCTTTGACGACACTAGCACTATGCATACACGAGGGAAATCTAGGTTACCTTTACGTATACATTATTTTATTCTTGCATAACGCCGTACACCTTTCAGCGTTTCGTAAAGTAATACACATTGGCATAAGCATATATAGTAAATAAATACATTATGAAATGCAGTACAGTCTAACGTGCTTTAATGACCCTGATAGGTTAAGTTAGTTAGTTGAGTTAGACGCAGGTGTTTGCTTCAACTGGCCCGGTGACTGACAAAGTGATGTTAAGCCGACCTGTCCACGTAATGTGTGCTTAGATAACAATTGTGTTCATTAATTTGCAAGTATGTTCATATCCACATTAACAGTCTCATGATTAAACCTAATGCGTATTTGTTTCGCTTTACTCACACGCGGTAGAGCACAGCTTTTATATAACAAATAGATTGCGTAGATAATAATGTAATAAACTTTTCTTACGCTGCCTCCAGAACGTAACAGATATCGTAAGTAAAGGGCTACAGACTTATTAAATTTCTTCTAATTTTGTATAATTTTGTATATATATATATATTTTCATGTTCTGCCCCACTTATAATCATGCATGTTTTGTTTTTATTTATACGTCGTAGATGATGTTGATAATTTGAATAAGTGTAGCATTAATTGATAATATTTTTCGAGATTTTTTCCCCTGTATATACGATATAGTTAATAAATGTGTCTACTTTTCTCCTTTAGGCATAAG
Source organism: Penaeus chinensis (assembly GCF_019202785.1). Classification (NCBI taxonomy): domain Eukaryota; kingdom Metazoa; phylum Arthropoda; class Malacostraca; order Decapoda; family Penaeidae; genus Penaeus; species Penaeus chinensis. Next base: position 39,327,357 of record NC_061824.1, read on the forward strand.
CTAATCTTTTACTGCAACTTAACAGCTAACTGATGACAATGTATTTAGATAATATTTATTTGACAGTCTTAATATGTGCTCAGTTTTTTTTTTTTTTCTTTCTAGAAATAGGTATCAGAGTAAAAATAATGAGATGCATTAAGCTAAAAAAAAGAGCACTTTGAGGGAAAATTGCGTAATATCGATAGCATTCATTTACATGACGTTATTATTGCAACTATGTACATGATCTGTAGTATCAAAATATGCTTGATTTGTAAAGATCAGATACTATGATGTACATAAATTATAAAATAACTGAATTAATACGGAACGTTTGTTATCGTAACAATATACATAGGTTATAATAATGATACGAAGATTAATAGTAATTTTGATAATAATTATAATAATAAGTCTGATCTCTCAAATGAGTAGATAATAGCAAAAGCACATGGTAACATAGACTTAATAGATCACGATAATGACACATAATTTTAACGATAGGCATATTCATTATGCAAATTATGCATGCTAACAAAAATTCTGCTTCCTGTTTTGATGCATGAATAACATGAATATATCGTTAAACACATCCTTCTTCATCTTCTTAAAATATATATCGGTATGAATTAAACACTGTATAATATAGCTGAAATATAACACTGTATCAACTTTATATATTAAGTATAACACGCAGCATGGAACAGAATGAAAGAAAAACAGGCATGCATTATAACCTTTTTGATTTATACTTTCAAAAACCTCACTCTGGGTTCAATCTAATCAACAGAAAATGTCAAATAGCAAGATAGTTGAATGAAGCATGAAACAGAATGAAGAAAAAAATATATATCTATAATAAGCATGAATGAAGATTTCTTGATTTATATTTTTCCAAAAACCTCACTCTCAGTTAATCTAATCCAATCGCAATACCAAGTAGCACGATAATAAAAAGAAAGCAATAATTAAATAAAAGAAAGATAGCACGATATCACGAGCCTAACCATTTCCGAATCACGACATGACACGCCTCTAACGCCCCTTCCCCCGCCCACGCTACCTGCAGGGCGCCGCCGGACGACCTGGCCCCCCTGGCCCGCCCGGACTGCCAGGCCTCGGCCAGAAGGGCGACCGAGGCCAAGTGGGGCCACCCGGCCCGCCTGGCCCGCCCGGACCCTCCTCCGGCGGACTCCTCAATAGCATCTTGGTGAGTGACGTCACGGCGCGGAAAGCCTTCTGCTCTTTGGGCGAGATTTAATTGGCTTTATACATTTTTTTTTTTTTTTTTTATTATTATCATTATTTATTTATTTTTGAAGGGGAAGGGTTTTGCAGGATTTTTAAAGGGGTAGGGAAGAGTATTTCGATCCTTTTTTGTGTCTGTTTGTCTTATTTTGGGGTTTGTTGATATTTATATGTATACTGCATATATATGTGTATATATATATATTAAAATATAATATTAATATATATATATTAACATGTATATATATTAACATGTATATATATATATATATATATATATATATATAAACTGCACGCACACACACACACACACACACACACACACACACACACACACACACACACACACACACACACACACACACACACACACACACACACATTTATATATGATATATATAATATATACATAATATATATATACAATATATATATACATATGTAAATATACAGTATATATATATATATACATACATATATATATATACATATATATATACATACATACAAACATACATACACACACACACACGTCCATAACCCAACCTCTCGCGACCTTCTCACCTCCTCCTCCTACCGCAGGGCACAAGCAGCAGCGACGTCGCCGAGACCGCCTCGAGAGGCAGCCTCCCGGGTCCCTCCGGCCCTCCAGGTCCCCCCGGCCCCCCCGGCCCCCCAGGACCCCCGTCCAGGAGCCCGGGGGAGACCGACGGCGGCCAGATGTACGTGCCAGTGCCCGGCCCCCCCGGCCCGCCTGGACCTCCGGTGAGGATGGGCTCGCTTTATTTCTACTTTTTGGCATTTTATTCTATATGTTATCTCTTTTTCTTTGATTATGATTCGTTTTCAGTGCTCAGGATAATTTGTACAATGAACATTTTTTCTTTCTTTTTAAGGTGGCAACATTTTCCTTGATTTTTTCCCCTCTCTAGATTGGTTTCGTTTTCTTTTCCAGGTGATTTCATATAAGTGTGGTTTTGATTTTGTGCCATCATGGTATCTTTGAAATAATTGTGTGATTTTCTTCCATCCTTCCTTTCTCCCCCCTCCCCCCTCTAGGGACCACCGGGGTTGCCTGGCTACCCCATCGAGGGCCCAGAGGGTCCCCGTGGCCCGCCTGGCCCTCCTGGACACACCGTCCCTGGCCCACCCGGAGCGTCTGGGCCAAGAGGTCCCCCGGGGTATGGCCAGAGAGGTACGTAGGAGTCTCGGCGTCTAGCGCAACTTTTTGTTCCGTATTGATATCTCTTGAAACTTTTTGTAGTCAGATTTTGTGCTAAAAAGTCTTGTTAGAATATACTGTAATGATGTCTGGTGGTAAATTAACGTCAAGGTCACGTTGTGTACCGTTATGCTACCTTATCGTAGCTTTTCTTTGTAGGTTTTGTTCCATGAAGTCTTGTTAGCACATGCTGTAATGATGTCTGGTATTTAACGTCTTGTAATAATATCTCTGGAGTAACTTCTGTCAAGGTCTTCACAAAACGTTGAAGATCTGTTGTTTATTGTAAACGTATTGAATATAACAATCTTTTGTTTTGATATTACTAACAAAGTGAAGTGTGTTTTGAGATGAGATTTAGAATAACAAACATTCTCTTTTAAGGTCACAGTACCAGTACCTTTTCTACATAATGATACTTAATGCTATTTCTACACTTGAACAAATAAACATATTTAGCATGGCCGGTTAAAAACACCTTTTGGCAATAATTAGTAAAATCATCTCAGACACTTCTCATATTCCTTCAGTCATAACAGAATGTCAATAGAAAATGGAGTAAAACCCCACGAAAGAGGTTAATAAAAATAACAATAGTCATGGAAATGATATAAATATAGACACAAGAGCCACGTACAGTTCTCATGCTTCTTGCTAAACTAAAGACTAAGAACAGGGTTTTTGTTCTTGCTAAGGACACAGAACATATTTTTGTTCTCCTTAAAGACTAAGAATGGGGTTTTCGTGAGTTTCTGAGAGAGAAGTATGACTGAGAAAAAAAAATCACCCTATGGCTTACCTTAACGTTGCGATCATATCAACCTCAACTTTGATTCCCAGTCATAATTATAATCAAAACGGGGAAAATAATCCATCTCTCTTGCCTGGAATTAACCAGTTCTCTCTCACGCCCGGAGACTCTATAGCTTCTTGAATATCCTACACAACAGGAGAAAGCTTGGGAGGCATCGAAGGCCTGCGCAGGATCACAGGAAACCTTGGTAACAGAGGTGGTGTACCGCAGGGTCCTCAGTTTTAGCTTTCGCTCTCTTCGTTTCCTCTTGTTTTTTATTTTGGTTTATGTTTATTGGTCTTTGTTTTTTGGTTTGCTTGTTCATAGTTTATTCAGTTATTCATATTTTATTTATTAATTTTTATTGTTTTTTTAAAATTTATGTATTATAATATTTAGTCACAGTTACTTATCTTTAATATCTTTTTTTTTTTTTTTTTTTTTTTTATTTAGCCATTCATAATTATTTATTCATCTTTTTTTATTCGTTTTTTATCATTTATCGTCATTCATAATTATTCAACTTTATTTCTTTTAGTCATTCAAATGTATAATTTTGATCTGTTTATGAATTTGTTAATAGAGTCAAGAGTTTTTTTGTTTTTTTTTTGACCGTTGGTTTGCCTTTATTTACACACGCTTTTGTAGACGGTAGTTGCGTTTGTGATTCGGGAAAAGCTTGGATGTTAGTACTTTGCTGTTTTAGTAATATATTATGGAAACACGGAATTTATATATTTATTTATTCATCTATTCAAGTAATTTTATCTTGTTTGTTTCTATGTTTTATTCATTTTTCATTAGTCCTTCCAAAGTAACTTTACTTTTCATTGATTTTTAGAAATATATTTATATATAATTAGCTTTCATTCCTATTGTTACAACCAGCTAGAATACTTTTTAAAATAATTATTTATCTTTTTGCTCTAAGTCACTGCTTTGCTTGGGTGAAGTGAATATGCTTGGCTGTTCTTGATTGAAGGAAATTCTTTTGTGCTTGATGGTGCATGGTGCTTTTGATTAACACGCCATAAGAACTTTGGGGGTTTTAGTTGAGCTGAGGTACGCGGAGTAACTAAAATTCATATACACATATATATAAGTGACTAATATATATATATATATATATATATTTACATATATACATAATACATACACACGCACAGATGTATGTATATATATACATATATACATATATATACACATATATACACATATATACGTATATATTTATATATATTCATATATTTATATGTTTATACATTTATATATTTTTATATATTTGTATATTTATATATTTATATATATTTATATATTTGTATATATATATATATATTTATATACACACACGCACACACACACACACACACACACACATATATATAAATATATATATATATATATTTTTTTTTTAACACATTTATATGTATGTATATGAGTTTATTTATTCTTATGTTGTGTTTACCTTTATCCACTTTTGATAAGATAACCTTTATTATCAGTGATATAACACTAAATAATAATGATATATCCAATGCATGCTACATCTAAGAGGGATGACATCCTAGTGTTTAAAACTGTTTGTAAAAGACTTTTTTAAAGATGATTATCCTTAATACATGGTGATTACTTACAGACACATGTATTCTCTCTTTTTTCTCTCTCTCTCCCTCGCTCTATCTATCTATCTGTCTATCTCTATCTCCATCTCTCCCTCTCGCTCTCTCTCTCTTTCTCTTTCTCTTTCCTCCATTCCTTGCTCTCTCTCTTTCTCTTTCTCTTCCCTCCATTCTTTGTTCTCTCTCTCTTCTCTCTCTCTCTCTCTCTCTCTCTCTCTCTCTCTCTCTCTCTCTCTCTCTCTCTCTCTCTCTCTCTCTCTCTCTCTCTCTTCTCTTCTTTCTCTCTCTTTCTTCCTTCCCCTTTTTCTCTCTCTATCTACCCCACTCAAACACCCACGAATATCACACACCCACACCCTCACAACACCAAATTCGAAATCCCTACGAAAAAATTAATTCCCATTCCTCCTCTCTCTTCTTCCTCCCTCCCTCCCCCCCTTTTGCCCCCTCCCCCTCCCCAAAAGGACCCCCAGGGCCCCCCGGACCCCCAGGCCCCCCAGCCAGCGGAGAGCCTTCGCCCTCTTCGGCCATCGTGCCCGGCGCCGTCACCTTCCCGGACAAAGCGTCTCTGTTGAAGGTAAACAAAAGTCCGGCGGGAGTGTTGCTGCTTTTTTTTTCCTTATTCTCTCTGGTTATTTCGTTTATTGCATTGTGTTTGTCTAGTTCTGTTTGTGTTTTCAGTTTTGTTGTTTGTTGTGGTAATTGAGTTGCATTATTTAGGTTTTTAGATATGTTATAGATACTTGGGTTCAAGTTGGGATTGTCAATGTGTTTATTTTATGATTAGTATTGTTTTAACTGAATTATTGATATGTAAATTTAAGCTGGGATTGTTGGCGTTTTATCTGTTATTATGATTATAATTATAATTGAATTATCTTATTTAGATTTAAGCTGGAATAATAGATGTGTTTATTTTTTATTGTTATTATTTTAATTGAATTGTATTGTTTGAATTTAAGCTGGTATTATTGAAATGGTGGTTCTGAGTAGTTTCTGTTTTGTGATGTGTGTGTGTGTGTGTGTGTGTGTGTGTGTGTGTGTGCGCGCGTGTGCGTGTGCGTGTGCGTGTGCGTGTGTGAGTGAGTGAGTGAGTGAGTGAAAGCGTACGTGGATGTACATGTGTGTGTGTATGCATGTGCATGTGTCCCTGTGGTCCAGAATGAATGTATATGACTGAGTGTTTTTGTGTTCTTCTGCTTGTGTCTGTGCGTGCGCTTACTCATGTCCCTGTGTACTTACCCTTTTACCCCTTAAAATACACGTATTCCCTGCCCCCATATCTGCACGTACCCTCAAAACACCCAACGAAGTCGACGGCCGCTGATTGCTCCTCCTTCGTCCCCAGATGAGCGACATGTCTCCCGTGGGAACCCTGGCCTTTGTGATCGACGAAGAGGCGCTTCTGGTCAGAGTCTCGTCGGGGTGGCAGTACGTGGCGGTGAGTCAGGGAGACCGGGCTTGGATTTCCTTTGGAATAGTTTTCTGTTGATTCTTTTCCTCCTTCAAGTGGCTGTTGTTGTTTTTGTTTTTTTCTGTAAATAGTTCTTCTATTTTTTAGAGAATTATTATCTTCCCTTCTAGTGTTTTTTTTTTTTTTTCTTTTAAATTTTTTTTTTTTTTTTTAATAATTTTTCCCTCTCATGTGACCTTTTTTCCTTTAAATAGTTTGTATCTGTATGAAGTAATTTTTTCCCGTCAAGTGGTTTTTATTCTATCTTCTTGCAGAGGTTATTTTTTTCCTTTAAGTGGTCGTCTCTTACAGGTTTTTTTTCCCTCTAGGTGTTTTTTCCCTTCAAATGGTTGTTATTTTTCCTTCATATACTTTTCCTTTCATGTGGTCGTTTTTCCTCCTTCAAAAGGTCGTTTTTTTTTTCTCTGTAAATTGTCTTTTTTTCCTTATATGTTTTTTTTTTTTTCCTTCAAATGGTCGTTTTTTCTCTGTAAATTGTCTTTTTTTCCCTTCAAATTGCCGTTTTTTCCCGGTAAGTGGTCTTTTTTTCCTTATGTTTTTTTCCCTTCAAGCGGTCGGTAAGTGACGGAATCCTAACAGTGCTGTTGTTGTTTTTATGCATTTTTTTTTCTTGAAAAGAACAAGAAAGGATGAAAGAAAAACAACAAACGGGGAGAAGAAGAAAAAGAAAACAGGGAGAAGAAAGAGAGAGAGAAAACAAAGAAAGAAAACCAGGAATGAAAGAGACAAAACAAGAAGTACGAAGAGATAGAATAATAAATAAAGGAAGAGAAATGTAGATTATGGATAAAACCCAAGACACAAGGATAATAAATGATGAACGCGTAGACGACAACATAAGAAAATCACAACGCCATAGGAAACAGTGAAGTTATAACGTAAATAAACAAAATTAAGACGTTTAGTAAAAGTTATTTAATAAGAGAAACGACTCACAGAAAATGGAAATGAAATCGATAGACTATATAGATATATTGAGTAAAGGCTGCTTTATATATAATGGAATGTACCAAGTGAAAATGATTATATGAAAAAAATAATAAAAAATATAAATAAAAATGATAAAAGTAAGCATAAAATAAATAGAATTGATAAAAGTAAGTAGAATATAAATATAAATGATAAAGTAAGTATAATATTTATAAAAATAAGTACAATAAAAACGAAGACAAATCTAGACTAAAGGACACATAACAATGTCTAGTTATATATATACACATCAGAGATATATATAGGTAGAGGTGAAGGAAAATAATTTTAATATTTTCACCTAATATATTACGGGAAAAATGAATAAAAAATGGGGAATATCCTTGCTCATTTTTTTTTTTTTTTTTTTTTTTGTGAAATGTCTCTGTACATAGTTGGCCCTGCTAGTGCTTAGCCACAAAGGAGTCAATTAGTAGCTCGGGAAACCTTTCCTGATTTCACCTTTCCTTGAATTGGCGGGAAAAACGTCTATTTTACTAGTGCTATGAATATCGATAGTGTTATTTTTATATTAGACATTATAATTGCTATACTGTTATAAACATTGGTAACAGCAAAATAAGATAACGTAAAATATTTTCGTAAAACAAAGAAAAGGGTAAACAGGCGAGACTGGCTCACTGGTGACTTAGTATAAGTGTAGCCATCTATGTGTAAAAACAATTAAACAAGTAAACTCACAGTGTGATTGCTCGTCGGCAATGGGTTAAGTATACCATTGAAGTAATACCATTTCCCATTTTTTAGATATTCGTTATTTTTCATGATTATCCCGAGTTATGCTTATAAAATATAATTATTTCAAGTTCTGCTAGATTATGTTTAATTACTGTTATTTTGGGGTATTTTCACTGTAGAGTGTATCGTAGAGTATATATAGTGTGAGATTTGTCAGCACACTATGCACTTCTTGTTATAGTAGGCCTGGACTGTTAAGAAATAAAGTTAGAGACGGTATTAACAACGGGAATGAATTACTAAAGACCTTGTTTATTTCTCTCCATGTAGGATTGTAAATAACCGTTGTTTTCACCATATCTAGCAATTGGTTGAATATTACTGTTAAAATGGCATCTTGTTCTTTCTTTATTTCAATTTCTGTTTGCTGTTTTGGATCAGTCGCTTAAATTTCATTTAATGCCATTAATTTCCGCTGATAGAAATCATTCCAGTAATTGATTATTTTCACTAGCTCTATTGGTGTGTCTGTTGTTTATGAATCTTACAAGTTTTTGACTAGTTCCAGTGCTATTCCAAAATAAGTCTTTTGTGTGTAACTAGTATATCAATTATCATTTATATATCGCCATATATTTTAATGTAGAGGTATCTCCTTACCATTTTTATAGATAACTTAATCAGAATACACATATAACATAATCTCCCCTTTAGATCTAGACCTCTAAAAAAAACAAAAGAGCATCACGGCTCTCAACTCGATTCCACCCAAAAGGGATCCGACACTACAAACCGGATATCGTTTCCTCCCTTAGATGGGATCAGTGATTCCTTTACCCACGACCACCCCCGAGCCAGCCACGACCCCAGAGCCCCCAGTGGCGCGGCCTCCTCCCCTCCAGGTGGACTCCCTCGTCAACACCGTCGACGGACCCCGGGTAAGGCGTGGCACCGCGGTGGCACTGGGCGCGGAGGGCCACGCCAGTGCCTCTGCGTCGGCTGCTTTTTGTGTTTGTTGCGTGTTGATTTTCCTTATTTATTTATTTTGGTTATTGTTAGTTTTTTGGTTGAAAATTGCCTGCACACACACGGAAGAAAACTTGGCTACCCAGAAATGGATTATTTATCACTGGATTGTTGCCGAACAGCATTTTATTATGGTTGTTACATATGTGAAGATTTATTTATGGATATATATACATATATATAGAGAGAGATGTGTATATATACATATATATAGAGAGAGAGAGAGAGATAGATATATGCATATATATATATTTGTATATATATGCACATATATATGTGTGTGTGTGTTTGTATGTATGTATATATATGTTTATATATATATATATATATATATATATATATATATATGCACACACGCGCAAACACATACATATATATGATTGTGCGTGTATGTGTGTGTTTATGCTTGTGCATACATTTTTGCACGTATGTATGTATATATGAATGCACGAGTGCACGTAGCTTTATATGTGAACATTTGTTCGCCTATTATTTTATTCAGTCACTGCTGACAGAAGTGCAGAATATTAGGAAAACAAAACAATAATAATTCAATGGATAGTGGCAACAGAATAAAGAGAAACAAGGGTGTGTATATATGGTAATAAAATAATCACGTAATGCAAATTATTGAAAAAAAATGAAGATAGGTATCATTGAATATTTACAAAAAGCTATCAAAAGTTTCTTCATATGGAATTTGTGGTCATACACGCTGTGGTTATGAATATGCTTTTAGTATATTTTGATCAACTACTAGCCCTATATTTATAAGTAAAAAAGGTTGATAGAAGCCAAAAGTATGTAAGGTAAGTAGAGAATGTCTTGAGACCGACATTGTCATCATTGGGATTTAAGACGAGTTTCACCCTTTATTTTATTGTATTAACAAGCCTTTGCTTTGTGTGCATTCTTAAAACTATGTCAGACAGACTAATAATAATCTATAGTTGAAAAAAGGGTTTGTTTGAAATGTGTTTCGCATTTTACTGCGTTTTAAAACATGATGCTAATAAGTGCACACGCACACCCACACGCACGCACACACACACACGCACGCCCACACACACACGCACGCCTACATGCACACACACACACACACGCTCATACAAAGTACATACACAACTCCCTCAGACCTCACAGCCGATTATACACTTTAACCATAATAAGGAAATAAAAAGTTTTATCAAAAAAGCATCTAAAATGTATATATTTCTTTCGCTGCTGCAGAAAGGACCCCTGACGAAGGTAAATTATAGTGTTTGTAGTAAAAGATATACTCGTATGTGTTGTAGATATTTTATCTGTAGAATCTATGTCTAAGATTCGTCTAGACGTTTATAGAGATAGGTAGATATAGGCTACAGATTGAAAGAGAGGTAGATAAATAGGCAGTATATAGACAAATAGATGTACAGATAAATAGACTGACATTGAAATGGATAGATCGATAAACGGACAGTTAGACAGATATATAAACAGATAAAGAGTTAGACAAATAGATAGATTGGACAAATAGATAGATTAGGTAGATAGATAGATAAACAGGTCAATAGATAGATAAACAGACATATAGGAAGATAGATAGATAATCAGTTAGATAGCTAGCTAGCTAGATAGACAGACAGATAAACAAATAGACAGGTAGATAATTATAAACACATATACAATTAAACGTCTCCACAGCTGCATAATCACAGCCTTCTCCAACCAGCCTCCTCGCTAACCCTCTCCCCGCCCGCCCACAGCTAAGACTGGCCGCCCTCAACCAGCCATACACAGGAGACATGCATGGTGTTCGAGGGGCGGACTACTCCTGCTACAGAGAGGCGCGCAGGGCGGGTCTCAGGGGCACCTTCAGGGCCTTCCTCACCTCCAGGGTGCAGAATCTGGACTCCATCGTGAGGTACTCCGACAGGAACTTGCCGGTGGTTAATACGAAGGTACGTGAGCTGGGGTGCGAGATGGGAGGAGGGGGGGGGGTCGTGTTCTTTTGGGAGGGGGGGATTAATTAACGTCTTATGTGTTTTTTATTGTATTTTATTTTATTTCCTATTGGGAATGATAATTAACTTTTTACATCGTTCGTATTTTTTTCTTTCTTTCATTTCAAATTTTCTATTTGTTGATTTTTATAACTTTTCGAATATTGTTTTTTTCAGATTAAAAAACACGATATTAATCCCTTTGTTTGTTTCCACATATTTCCTTACAAGATTTATATTTTTTTCTTTCATTTCAGTCTCAAAACATAAATTTTATTCGTAGTTCATTTCGACACCTTTCCGTACAAGATTTGTATTTCTTTCATTTCAAAATCGAAACGGATAGACAGACAGTTATTCTTCTTATTATAAATAGTTAATTTCAATATTTCTCTACGTTCTTTCGTCTTCCAGGGAGAAGTCCTCTTCAACACGTGGCGAGAAATATTTTCGGGAACGGGAGGAATATTCTCTCAGAAGCCAAGAATCTTCAGCTTCGATGGAAAGGAAATTTTGACCAATTCTGCCTGGTGAGATTTTACGTTTTTTTTTTTTTTTTTTTGATTCACTAATTTTTATTTTTTTTACGGGATTTTTATATTGTTTTGTGAGTTTTATGTGGAATTCGGATGTGTTTAATTTTTTATGATTATTTTTTTATCTTTGGTGATATTTTCATCGGTGTATTTTGTATCTATCTCATTTTTCTTTCTTTATTTACTTCTCTGTTTATCCCCAGGCTAATAAAGTATATGTTTAGATAGTGAACATTAACATTTCATCATTGTTTACGGTTAATCTTATCCTTCTTGGCTACTTGTGGTTTATTTCAGCTTTTGTTGATTATTTCATACGTATTGTCCCAGCTTTCCTGATTATCTCATCTAGTTTGTCTCATTTTTCATCTCCCTTTCCCTCCGCGACTGACGCCTCCCTCCCCCCAGGCCGCAGAAGTACATCTGGCACGGCTCCGACCTCCATGGCGAGCGCTCCCTCTCCTCGTATTGCGACGCGTGGAACAGCGAGAGCGGCGACGTCGTGGGTCTCGCCTCGTCGCTCCTGAAGAACCGGCTCCTGTCGCAGGATCGCCTCGGCTGCCACAACTCGTTCGCCGTCCTGTGCATCGAAGCCACTAGCCAAGCACGGTATCGGAGGCGGCGTCACGTGACCTCGCCCGAAGCTGAAATGAGCCTCGAGCAGTACGAGCAGTTCCTCCAGGGGATCGACAAGGCGAATGAGGGGAACTGAGAAGACCAGGAGGTGGAAGGATCTTAATATTTAAATACTGAGCGTACGTTCGTCTCCTTTTTTATTTTCCTCTTTTTTTTTTTTGGTTTATTATTTCTTAAAAATTCCCGTGGCACTTCGTTGTTTGAGGAATGACGGTTGATAGCACAAGAAAAGGGGAAAAAAAGACAGTTTCAGATTTCCCGGTGGACTGACGATGTGACAGAAAACAAACACAGGAGAGGTGATCGCTACGCAGTCAGAGACGGAGAGAGGGGAAATAAAGTTCATATAGAGAAAAAAGAGAGAAATGGAGAGATAAAACACGGAAGAAAAATTATAAAAAGTAAGAAATGAAAGAATAGCGAAAAATGGTTCCTATATTTTTTGCACACATTCTCCACTGTTTGATCAAAAAAAAGAAAAAAACTTTGGCTTCCTCTTTCCCACACTCCAGGACCGGCAACTTTGCTCAAAGGAGGAACTCAAGGATACCTTTTGTGTTCGACAGCAGTAGTGATGGAATTTGTTGAAGCCTGCCGCTGCTATACTCAGAAATATCCTGATCATGAATTTTATACATACATTCATATTCGGTCTCTATTTTCCCGTATGAATTTCATTTTTTTTTCTTGATGTTTATTTTCCTCGTATGTGTCCCTTTTTTTTTGGATAATATCTTTCCTTTCTTATTCTTCCTTCCAAACGTACAGGGAAGAAAAGCGAGCTGAATAAACCTCGCCCAAAGCAGTGAAAGAAGGGTTAAAGATTTCCTTATACTGAGTCCCACGTGCACGATATCCTAACACACACACTTAAAAAAACACACTTTGTATAATATCACCAACGATAAGCTACAACCTTCATTCTTGTTATCATAACAGACCATCTTTGTGTCGTTGAGATAACCTGTATATTGATAACAGTGTGAGTCTTTGAGATATTTGACTCTGCACTGTGTATGTTTTATTGTGTACACACGTGCAGTTTATTTAATGTTTTATGTATTGCTTAGGAATTTAAATTAGATGACATGCTGATGGTAGGAAGTTTTAAGCTGTAGTCTCATTCCAGAAGCGGTATTAGTGTTATCATTATTATTTTTTTTTTATCTTTATTGCTATTCTTATTATTGTTATTACTTTTCATAAATTCTGACACTGGAAAAACGAAAGAAAAAATACTCATACATATGCGATTAAATTATTTCGTTTGTGTTTTCAAACCTAAGTTCATTGCTTTTGATATCGTGTTCTTTATAATGTTTTTGTTGATATGTAATTTTTTCGATGTAAGGAAGAATAGCCCTTATTTTTGTTTTGATAAACATTATAATTAATGCATAATGAGTGGATGCTCATGGGACATTTTCTCTTGTATCATTATTATCATTGTTATTATTATTATTATTATTATTATTATTATTATTATTATTATTATTATTCAGTTCCAATTCCAGTTCCCAAAGCTTAGTAGCATAGATTCAAGATGTTTAACTTTGCCGGATCTTTTGTCCAAGAAACACACCAGTAACATTTTTTAAAAATTACTAACAAATGCTAGGTTGATGTTGTACTGTGTGAATCCAATAGATCTGCAGTGAATTGAAAGTAATGATAAACCAGAGTTAACGGCCAGGGATCAGTTATATTTGTGACGACATATGCTCACAGAGCGTGCCATTTCGCGTTTAACTGCCGAGGACGTGTCAGGGAAGGTCTCTTGGGCTCGGCGTTGGAAAGGGGTTGTTAGTGCCAGTGCCAGGGCCAGTAGCAGTGCGTGTCGGACTTCTTCGAGTGTGTGTATAAGGCCCCCCTCCTCTCTACAGGAAGCAAGATATTCCAGAAAATGTTTTAAAAGGAAGAGGAAAAAGTTGATAATCCCTTTTGGACGAAGAGGGAATTAGAAAGAGACAAAAGTTTGATAATCCCTTTTAAGCGAAGAGGGAATAAGAAAAAAGGAAAAGTTTGATATTCCTTTTAGACGAGGAGAGGTAGGCGAGAGGGGAGGGCCCAATACATCGAAAGAAATACGACACTTACGTATTGCTGTTGGCAGAACCGCAGTTGCTCTTGGGTGCTGGTTAAGAGGCGTGGCAGGTAAGGGGCGTGGCAGTTAAGAGGCGTGGCAGTATCTGTTAACTTAAATCGTAGGTGCTAGAATCCTCAAGTCGGTTTAATGCTAAAAGTCTGGACTGGTAAACACATTAACGAGAGGGAAACACTTTACCACATGATGCTTGAGGTACTGTGTGAGTTTAGTTAATATCATAGTATTACACTGGTTAGTATCATACCAGTTGGTAGAACTCTAGTATCCACTAAGACCGTGTGTTCAGTATGCATTATATTTTGTACTAGCTTCATTTTTTTCCGCTTGCATCATAATGTATTTGGAGTCTTGCTAGCAACACTTTTTCGTGCTAGCGTTTTCATGTATATTTGTATCATACCACCTGCTGGCGTCTGTGTTTCTTCTAGCTTTGTAAGTCCCAAACTAACATAAATTTCTTTGTTAGAATCATACCTTAGCGTTATATCCAGGGCTAGTATTTTCGTATACAGTTATTATGCCATCTGCTGGTATTAGAGAATTAAAGAATTTACTGGTACCGTGTTATACTATCTGCTAGCGACACACTTTAGCTAGCATTGTGCCACCGTGAGAGTTAAAACTTGACATTAGCAAAACGCCAGAAGCGGTTCACGGAGGTCACCTTTTTTGCGGTATAAGGATGGACGTCCCTCTCAGCACATAAAGGGGAGATCTCTTTCCATGTAAAGGGGGTTGTTTCTGGTAGCCTCCTCTTATGGTACGACGGCTTTCCCTCTGTGCAATGAGGGGATATTTCTCTCCTTGTTAGAGTGGAAGTACCTCTGCTTAAGGGAAGAAATCTATCAGAAGGGCTGACGTCCTTCCCTGTGCTAGGGTGTGAGATCCCCTCAATTAGGATTTTCGTCCCCACTCTACATGAAAGTTGGACCCCCCTTAATGCTAGGATGGTCGACCCCACTCTACATAAAAGCTGGACCCCCGTTAATGTTAGGTTGGTCGACACCTGTGTGTAAAAGACGGGATTCTCTCTCTGCTTACGAGGTGGTCTCCCTATTAATTCCAGGGTTGTCGTGTTTCCTGCTATGTAATGGAAGTCCCTCTGCCCATGCTAAATACCGCAGTGCAAGTGATGGTATATATAAAAAATAAAAAAAATTCTGTGCATATTGATGTGTTACTCATGTATTTACATGTAATTACAAACTCGTCACAGTGTTCTTCCAGTCAGGTGTAGAGACTCCTAGTGTAGAATTGTTAGGTGTTTTATATTAAAGTCAATACCTCATTCTGAGCTTACCTGGCAACGTACTCTTATTCACTTCAACTGTTACACTAATTCTGTGAAATGAGAAAATAATGTACGAATAACAAGCTGATGATTAATTAAGAGAAAAAAGAAAAGAAAATTAAGCAATGAATTGGCAGACAATACTGATGCATTTAGTTTAACCGTGAGCTGATTTCCACCGCTTTTAGATTAGATAGATGCTGACCTTTTATTTCACTTGTGCTTGAATGTATGAGAGAGTATTTAAGGTATATGGAGCGTGTGTGGATGTCTGTACGTTAGGACCACACACGTGGGTACATGTGTGTGAGACACAGAGAGAGAGAGAGTACATCTGTAGATTTGTAATTGAATTTTCGTGTTCATATTTAAGTTATAAGTTTGTGTAGTTCTTGAAGTATATATATATATATATATATATATATATATATATATACATATTTACACACACTTCTCATCTACGCAGGGGGAAATGGATCTGAAAACAACTACACACAAACGCACAATATTCTTATCCTGTACATTTTGTTTATCTTAAGAACAAAATAGATCTTAAAGTATTGAAACATTAATGAATTCCATACCAAGATCCACCGTGTTAACGATCAAACCTAACCAGAATGCACGACCTTTTCTGTAAAAATTGTGGGTGTTTAACGTGGTTCTCAAATCGCCCTCATAATATATTACTATGCTACCTCTCTCTCCCCCAACCCCCCTCCCCCCAAAAAATAAATAGATTAAGGCATAATCTGCAAAAAATGCATTTTTCCTATGTAAGATTTGTTTTCTACTGCCATTGTTTATATTATTATGATCGTCATTTTTATCTTGTTTTTCTTTTCTTATTCAACGCGCTAAGTAGATTCAATTTTGATTTTGACTTTTTTTTTTAATTCTAGTCATAATTAATGCTAACTTATACCCTTAACTATTCATGTATTTAGCTAGATATCTTGTGATACAGTAATACAACGTAACTTATAATCATATCAGTGGTTAACATATCTCTTTCTGCCTCCTTCGAAACGATGAGTATATATGATAGAAAAAAACAAACCATTTTATAATAAATGATTTAAGGAATTGCCATCATATCAGTATCTATGTCAAGATCTATTACCTAATGTGTGTAAGATATTTTTAAAATGTATTTTCCTTTTCGAATTGTACCACCCAGGAAAACTTTTTATTTTGAATATGTTTCAAATACCATTAAGGGGATATACATTTCCTTATTTTCTGGTATTAGTGAGATAATTTTGCATTTACTAAACAGAAAATTCAGAATTGATTTAACTTTTTTAACTATGAATTCTTACAAAACTTGTACTACGAGTATTCTTGAGTTTTCAATAAAAATGTCTTGTGTTACATTTTGCTCTTTCTCTGTGTCCTTAATAAATATATAGTTTAAGAAACAGAAATAATAAATGTCTTTTCCTTTATTTGTCTCTCTCTCTCTGTTCTCTGTCTCTCATTCAATGATT